>NC_084754.1:31113352-31413352 GCF_033978785.1 Entelurus aequoreus | reverse complement strand
TAGCAACAGGACTACTGCAATTTAACGACAAGCCTCAAAATTTCAGAGCTTGGAAACGCTCCTTTAAAAATGCAATAAATGGATTAGATTTAACAACAAGTGAGGAGATGGACTTGATGTTAAAGTGGCTTGGCAAAGAATCCTCTGAACACGTAGAACAAATTAAAGCCATACACATTAACAACCCAACCAAAGGTCTCAATATGATGTGGGACAGGCTTGAGCAATGTTATGGCTCAGTTGAAGGGATTGAGGATACACTCTTCAAAAGAATTGATATGTTCCCCAAAATCACATCCAAAGACTACACAAAACTAAGGAAGTTAGTGACCTGCTCATGGAAATGCAGAGTGCTAAAGCTGAATTGAGACCTTCCTGGTCTTGCGTTTTTGGATACCGCAAGAGGACTAAATCCAATTGTGCAGAAACTTCCCTTCAATTTGCAAGAAAGGTGGATCACAGTAGGAGCTAAATACAAATGCACACAACGTGTCCCCTTCCCACCATTCCAAGAAGCTAACTCAAGAAATGACCCAAGCTTTAACTTTACATCGTTCCCTGACGTACCCAAACTCGACAAACTGCCATGGAGAGCATATAAACAAAAATAAATGTCAATGCACAAAACTGATGTTGTCTCCAGTTACAATTTAGATACACAAAGAACGGCAAACAAAGCTGTTAACAGCGACAAGCTTTGCCCAATTCACATGAAACCTCATCCCCTCTCGAAGTGCAGATCATTTCGAATGAAAACACTCGATGATCGAAAAGCATTCTTAAAAGAGGACCACATTTGCTTCAAATGCTGTTCTTCATCTACACACAATGCAAAAAACTGTATGGTCAAGATACAGTGCTCTGAGTGTCTTGATGAAAAACACTGCACTGCTCTTCACCCAGGACCAGCACCCTGGTTTAAAGAAACTGAACCTGCAGCAGAGTATGGCGGGGAGAGTGACTCCGCTAAGTCGGAGGAGATCACGTCCAAGTGCACACAGGTTTGTGGCGTGAACGAAGCAGGCAGATCCTGCTCTAAAATTAGTCTTGTTAAAGTGTACCCAGCAGGCCATCCTGAACAAGCAGTAAGGCTCTATGCCATCCATGATGAACAAAGTAACAGGTCGTTAGTATGTCCTGAGTTTTTTGAATTGTTCAATGACCGTGGCCCTAGTTCCCCTTACTCACTAAGGACATGTGCTGGTACTAAAAAAGCAATGGACAGGAGAGCTACACATTAAATACATTGGGACATGGCTCAAACATTGTAGGACGCCCCTTCTCAGTTGTATTTGTGAAAAAGCGTCTTCACAGCGAGAGTTTTGTGGACATCACCTAAACACTACAAGTTCCATTCAGCTTCAGCACTCAACTTGTGGATAGCGCTTGTGAACCTGATCATTTAGGATGTAATGTGTTCAAACAAACCAGGCATGACAATTACATCGCACCCTCCATTCAGGACAAAGCCTTCTTGAAAATAATGGAAGAAGGATACAGACAAGAGCTGGAAAGTTCCATTACAATTCAAGTCGCCACGTCAAAAACTCCTTAACAACAGAATTTCACCATTTAATTACAGTAACCGAATGGCAGCTAATGGTTCCAGTATAAAACTGTTTTTTTTAAAAACTGCTATGCAGTATGAATACATTTGCATAGCCGTTTTTAAAAACAGTTGTATACTGGAACCATTAGCTGCCAGTAGGTTACTGTAATTAAATGGTGAAATTTCTTACAATGTGAGATAATGTGAAAAAAGCAATAAAAAATGATTCAAACAACTCCTAAACCAAACATGCAAAATGTCTAAAAATGCCTGTAATATTGAACATATGTGAGTTTCACTAGAATCAGTTGTTTTTGTAAGGTTTGCAAATACAAATATTAGATTTTAAACATAATGACAGTATAACTGCCACGCTCAATATGAAACCACACATGAAAATTGTCTAATAATTAATTAAGAAATGTATCTTTGTGAGTTTTACTAGAAACATTTTCTTTTGTAAGGGTTGCAAACACAAAAGTTATTTTTTTTTACTCAATATGACAGTAAAACTGCCACGCTCAATATGTCAATTATTTAAACATAACTGCTAAACTACACATGAAAAATGGCTAATAATGCCTCAAATAATGCATTCTTGTGAGTTTTGCTCGAAACATATGCTTTTTTAAGGCTTGCAAACACAAAAAGTAGTTTTTTACTCAATATGACAATAATGTTCTTAGATTATCTGAGAAAATGCGAAAAAAGCAATAAAAATGTATTCCATCATTCCTAAACCAAACATGCAAAATGTCTACAAAAAAAATTAAGAAATGTGTCTTTGAGAGTTTTACTAGAAACAATTTATTTTGTAAGGTTTGCAAACACACAAGTTATTTTTTTACTCAATATGACAGTGTAACTGCCATGCTCACTCAATATGTCAGTTATTTAAACATAACTCCTAAACTACACATTAAAAATGGCTAATAATGCCTCAAATAATGCATTCTTGTGAGTTTTAATCGAAACATATGCTTTTTTAAGGCTTGCAAACACAAAAAGTATTTTTTTACTCAATATGACAATAATGTTCTTAGAATCCTGAGATAATGCGAAAAAAGCAATACAAATGTATTCAATCATAATTCCTAAATCAAACATGCAACTTGTCTAAAAATGCCTGTAATATTGAATCCATGTGAGTTTTACTAGAATCAGATAATTTTTTGTAAGGTTTGCAAATACAAAAATTAGGTTTTACTCACTATGACAGTATACTGTCACACGCAATATGAGAGTTATTAAACATAACTAATAAACCACCCATGCAAAATGGCTAAAAATGTCTGAAATTATGCATCATTGGGAGTTTTACTCCAAACATATGCTTTTTTACGGCCTGCACACACAAAAAGTAATTTTTTACTCAATATGACTGTAATTTTCTTAGAATCCTGAGATAATGCAAAAAAAGCAATACAAATTTATTCAAACATAACTCCTAAACTACACATTAAAAATGGCTAATAATGTCTCAAATGATGCATTCTTGTGAGTTTTGCTCGATACATATGCTTTTTTGAGGCTTGCAAACACAAAAAGTAGTTTTTTACTCAATATGACAATTATGTTCTTAGAATCCTGAGATAATGCAAAAAAAGTAATAAAAATGTATTCAATCATAATTCCTAAACCAAACATGTAAATTGTCTAAAAATGCCTGTAATATTGAATCCTTGTGAGTTTTACTAGAATCACTTGTTTTTGTAAGGTTTGCAAATACAAAAATTAGGTTTTAATCACTATGACAGTATACTGTCACACTCAATATGACAGTTATTAAACATAACTAGTAAACCGCCCATGCAAAATGGCTATAAATGTCTGAAATAATGCATCATTGGGAGTTTTACTCCAAACACATGCTTTTTTAAGGCCTGCAAACACAAAAAGTAGTTTTTTACTCAATATGACTGTAATGTTCTTAGAATCCTGAGATAATGCGAAAAAAGCAATACAAATGTATTCAAGCATAACTCCTAAACAACAGATCCAAAAGGGCTAATAATACCTGGAGATATGTATCTTTGTCAGTTTTACTAGAAAAATAATGTTTTGTAAGGATTGCAAAGACACAAGTTAGTTTTTTTTATTCAATATGACAGTATAACTGTCATACTAAATATGAAAGTTATATAAAAATGACTCCAAAACCAAACATGCATTATGTCTAAAAATGCCTGTAATATGGAATATATGTGAGTTTTACCAGAATCGGGTATTTTGGTAAGGTTTACAAATAAAAAATTATGTTTTACTCATAATGACAGTATAACTGCCACAAACAATATGACAGTTTTTTCAAACATAACTCCTTAACCACAAATGCAAAATGGCTAATATTGCCTGGAGAAATGTAACTTTGTGAGTTTTACTGGAAAAAACATATTTTGTAAGGTTTGCAAAAACAGAAAGTAGTTTTTTACTCAATATGACAATTATGTTCTTAGAATCCTGAGATAATGCGAAAAAAGCAATAAAAATGTATTCCATCATAATTCCTAAACCAAACATGCAAGATGTCTAAAAATGAATTAAGAAATGTATCTTCGTGAGTTTTACTAGAAACCTTTTCTTTTGTAAGGTTTGCAAACACACAAGTTAATTCTTTTTACTAATATGACAGTTTAACTGCCACGCTATATGTAAGTTATTTAAACATAACTCCTAAACTACACATGAAAAATGGCTAATAATGCCTCAAATAATGCATTCTTGTGAGTTTTGCTCGAAACATATGCTTTTTTAAGGCTTGCAAACACAAAAAGTAGTTTTTTTACTCAATATGACAATAATGTTCTTAGAATCCTGAGATAATGCGAAAAAAGCAATACAAATGTATTCAATCATAATTCCTAAACCAAACATGCAACTTGTCTAAAAATGCCTGTAATATTGAATCCATGTGAGTTTTACTAGAATAAGTTGTTTTTGTAATGTTTACAAATACAAAACTTGGGTTTTACTCACTATGACAGTATACTGTCACACTCAATATGAAAGTTATTAAACATAACTAGTAAACCACACATGCAAAATGGCTAATAATGCCTGAAATAATGCATCATTGGGAGTTTTACTCTAAACATATGCTTTTTTAAGGCTTGCAAAAACAAAAAGTAGTTTTTTACTCAATATGATAGTAATGTTCTTGGAATCCTGAGATAATGCGAAAAAAGCAATAAAAATGTATTCAAACATATATCCTAAACAACACATGCAAAATGGCTATTAAAGCCTAGAGACATGTATCTTTGTTAGTTTTACTAGAAAAATTATCTTTTGTAAGGTTTGCAAGGACACAAATTAGTTTTTTTAATTCAATACGACAGTATAACTGTCATACAGAATATGAAAGTTATTTGAACATAACTCCAAAACCAACTATGCTATCCTTCTAAAAAGGCCTGTAATACATGTGAGTTTTACTAGAAACAGTTTTTTTGTAAGGTTTGCAAATACAAAAATTAGGTTTTACTCACTATGACAGTATACTGTCACATTTAATATGACAGTTTTTAAACATAACTCCTAAACAACACATGCAAAATTGCTAATAATGACTGGAGAAATGTATCTTTGTTAGTTTTACTAGAATAATGATCTTTTGTAGAGTTTGCAAAGACAGAAGTTGGTCGTTTTACTCAATATGACTACATATGAAAGTTATATAAACATTACTCCAAAATTCAAACATGCAATATGTCTAAAAATGCCTGTAATATTGAATCTATGTGACTTTTTCCAGAATCAGGTATTTTGGTAAAGTTCACAAATACAAAAATTAGGTGTTACTCATAATGACAATTTTACTGCCACATTCAATATGACAGTTATTTAAACATAACTCTTAAACCACACGTGTAAAATGGCTAATATTGCCTGGAAAATTTATCTTTGTGAGTTTTACTGAAAAAAATATTTTGTTAGGTTTGTAAAGACACAAGTTAGTTTTTTTACTCAATATGACAGTATAACTGTCATACTAAATATGAAAGTTATATAAACATAACTCCAAAAGCAAACATGCATTATGTCTAAAAATGCCTGTAATATTGTATTCATGTGAGTTTAACTAGAATCAGTTGTTTTTGTAAGGTTTGCAAATACAATATATGGGTTTTTCTTAATATGACAGTATACTGTCACACTCAATCTGACAGTTATTTAAACATAACTCCTAAACCACACATACAAAACGGCTAATAATGCCTGGAGAAATGTATCTTTGTGAGTTTTACTAGAAAAATATATTTTGTAAGGTTTGCAAAGACACAAGTTAGTTGTTTCACTCAATATGACGGTATCATACTAAATCCAATTTGCTTCCGCTTATCCGAGGTCGGGTTGCGGGGGCAGCAGCATAGGCAGAGAAGCCCAGACTTCCCTCTCCCCAGCCAATTTGTCCAGCTCTTCTCGGGGGATCCCGAGGCATTCCCAGGCCAGCCGGGAGACATAGTCTTCCAAATGTGTCCTGGGTCTTCCCCGTGGCCTCCTGCCGGTCGGACTTGCCCTAAACACCTCCCGAGGGAGGCATTCGGGTGGCATCCTGAGCAGATGCCCGAACCACCTCATCTGGCTCCTCTCAATGTGGAGGAGCAGCAGATTTACTCTGAGTTCCTCCCGGATGACAGAGCTTCTCACCCTATCTCTAGGCAGAGACCCGCCACCCGGCGGAGGAAACTCATTTCGGCCGCTTGTACCCGTGATCTTGTCCTTTCGGTCATAACCCAAAGCTCATGACCATAGGTGAATTGGGAACGTAGATCGACCGGTAAATTGAGAGCTTTGCCTTACGGCTCAGCTCCTTCTTCACCACAACGGATCGATACAGCGTCCTCATTACTGAAGATGCCGCACCGATCCGCCTGTGGATCTCACGATCCACTGTTCCCTCACTCGTGAACAAGACTCCTAGGTTCTTGAACTCTTCCACTTGGGGCAAGATCTCCTCCCCAACCTGTAGATGGCACTCCACCCTTTTCCGGGCGAGAACCATGGACTCAGACTTGGAGGTGCTGATTCTCATCCCAGTCGCTTCACACTCTGCTGCGAACCGATCCAATGAGAGCTGAAGATCCTGGCCAGTTGAAGCCATCAGGACCACATTATCTGCAAAAAGCAGAGACCTAATCCTGCAGCCAACAAACCGGATCCCCTCAACACCATGACTGCGCCTACAAATTCTGTCCATAAAAGTTATGAACAGTATCGGTGACAAAGGGCAGCCTTGGCGTAGTCCAACCCTCACTGGAAAGGGGTCCGACTTACTGCCGGCAAAGCGGACCAAGCTCTGACACTGATCATACAGGGAGCGACCCGCCACAATCAGACAGTCCGATACCCCATACTCTCTGAGCACTCCCCACAGGACTTCCCGGGATAGGGTCGAATGCCTTCTCAGTCCACAAAGCACATGTAGACTGGTTAGGCAAACTCCCATGCACACTCAACGACCCTGCCGAGAATACAGAGCTGGTCTAGAGTTCCACGACCAGGATTAAAACCACACTGTTTGTCCTGGATCCGAGGTTCGACTATCCGGCGTAGCCTCCTCTCCAGTACACATGAAAAGACCTTACCGGGAAGGCTGAGGAGTGTGTTCCACGATAGTTGGAACACACCCTCCGGTTCCCCTTCTTACAGAGAGGAACCACCACCCCGGTCTCCCAATCCAGAGGTACCGCCCCCAATGTCCACGCCATGTTGCAGAGTCTTGTCAACCAAGACAGCCCCACAGCATCCAGAGCCACCGAAGAGCTTTTTAACTACCTCAGCAACTTCAGCCCCAGAAATAGGAGAACCCACCACAGATTCCCTAGGCACTGCTTAATCATAGGAAGACATGTTGGTGGGATTGAGGAGGTCTTCGAAGTATTCCCTCCACCGATCCACAACAGCCGCAGTAGAGGTCAGCAGCACACATTACACGGTGTTGACAGTAAATAGGCTCTTTCTTCAGTTTGACGGCTTCCCTCACTGCTGGTGTCCACGACATGCACCAAACACCTTGAGGCCACAGCTCCAATCAGCCGCCTCGACAAGAGAGGCACGGAAAATGGTCCAGCACCTCCCTCGTGACATGTTCAAAGTTCTTCCGGAGGTGGGAATTGAAACTCTCTCTGACAGGAGACTCTGCTAGGCGTTCCCAGCAGATCCTCACAATGCATTTGGGCCTGCCAGGTCTGTCCGGCATCCACCCCCACCATCGGAGCCAGCTCACTACCAGGTGGTGATCGGTAGAAAGCTCTGCCCCTCTCGTCACCCGAGTGTCCAAAACATGAGGCCGCAAATCCGATGACACAACTACAAAGTCAATCATGGAACTGCGGCCGAGGGTGTCCTGGTGCCAAGTGCACATATGGACACCCTTATGTTTGAACATTGTGTTTGTTATGGACAATCCGTGACGAGTACAAAAGTCCAATAACAAAGCACCACTTGGGTACAGATCCGGGTGGCCATTTTTCCCAATCACGCCTCTCCAGGTTTCACTGTCGTTGCCAACATGAGCGTTGAAGCCCCCCAGCAGAACAAGGGAATCACCCGAGGGAGCACTCTCCAGTACTCCCTCAAGGGAATCCAAAGAAGCGGGTACTCTGAGCTGCTGTTTGGTGCGTAAACACAAACAACAGTCAGGACCCGTCCCCCAACCCGAAGGCGGAGAAAGCTACCATCTCGTCTACTGTGTTAAAGTCCAATGTGCAGGCTTTGAGCCGGGGCCTGTCGCTCTCATTGCTTGCAATGCCAGAGTGGAAGAGAGTACGGCCCCTCTAAGAGAACAGGTTCCAGATCCCTTGCTGTGCGTAGAAGTGAGTCCAACTATATCTACCTGGAACTTCTCCTTCCCTCCCAGCGAGGTGACGTTCCACGTCTCAAGAGCTAGCTTATGTCGCCGATGATTGGACCGCCAAGTGCCCTGCCTTCGGCTGCTGCCCAGCTCACACTGCACCCGACCTCTATGACCCAGCCCATGAGTGGTGAGCCCTTTGGAGGGGGGACCCACATTGCCTCTTCGAGCTGAGCCTGAGTCCCATTGGGACAGGCCCGGCCACCAGGCGCTCGCCATCGTGCCCCATCTCTGGGCCTGGCTCCAGAGGGGAGCCCCGATGACCCGCGTCAGGGCGAGGAAAAATCTAGGTCCTCGATTTGTACTTCTCATAAAAGTCTTTGAGCTGCTTTTTGTCTGATCCCTCACCTAGGACCTGTTTGTCTGGGAGACCCTACCAGGGGGCATAGAAGCCCAATACCGATGGATGGACGAGCGTAATATTGTATCTATGTGAGTTTTACTAGAATCCGTTTTTTTGTAAGGTTTGCAAATAGAAAAATTAGGTTTTACTCACTATGACAGTATACTGTCACACTCAATATGACAGTTTTTAAACATAACTCCTAAACAACACATGCGAAATTGCTAATAATGACTGGAGAAATGTATCTTTGTTAGTTTTACTAGAATAATGATATTTTGTACGGTTTGCAAAGACACAAGTTGGTTGTTTTACTCAATATGACTACATATGAAAGTTATATAAACATTACTCCAAAATTCAAACATGCAATATGTCTAAAAATGCCTGTAATATTGAATCTATGTGAGTTTTACCAGAATCGGGTATTTTGGTAAGGTTTACAAATACAAAAATTAGGTGTTACTCATAATGACAGTTTTACTGCCACATTCAATATGACAGTTATTTAAACATAACTCTTAAACCACACATGGGGCGGCGTGACGAAGTTGGTAGAGTGGCCGTGCCAGCAATCGGAGGGTTGCTGGTTACTGGGGTTCAATCCCCACCTTCTACCATCTTAGTCACGTCCGTTGTGTCCTTGGGCAAGACACTTCACCCTTGCTCCTGATGGCTGCTGGTTAGCGCCTTGCATGGCAGCTCCCGCCGTCAGTGTGTGAATGTGTGTGTGAATGGGTGAATGTGGAAATACTGTCAAAGCGCTTTGAGTACCTTGAAGGTAGAAAAGCGCTATACAAGTATAACCCATTTATCATTTATTATTTTACATGTAAAATGGCTAATATTGCCTGGAAAATTTATCTTTGTGAGTTTTACTGAAAAAAAAATATTTTGTAAGGTTTGTAAAGACACAAGTTAGTTTTTTTTACTCAATATGACAGTATAACTGTCATACTAAAAATGAAAGTTATATAAACATAACTCCAAAAGCAAACATGCATTATGTCTAAAAATGCCTGTAATATTGTATTCATGTGAGTTGAACTAGAATCAGTTGTTTTTGTAAGGTTTGCAAATACAAAATATGGGTTTTTCGCACTATGACAGTATACTGTCAAACTCAATCTGACAGTTATTTAAACACAACTCCTAAACCACACATGAAAATGACTAATAATGCCTGGAGAAATGTATCTTTGTGAGTTTTACTAGAAAAAATATATTTTGTAAGGTTTGCAAAGACACAAGTTAGTTGTTTTACTCAATATGACAGTATAACTGTCATACTAAATCCATCCATCCATCCATTTTCTTCCGCTTATCCGAGGTCGGGTTGCAGGGGCAGCAGCCTAAGCAGAGAAGCCCAGACTTCCCTCTCCCCAGCCACGTTGTCCAGCTCTTCTCGGGGGATCCCGAGGCATTCCCAGGCCAGCCGGGAGACATAGTCTTCCAAATGTGTCCTGGGTCTTCCCCGTGGCCTCCTGCCGGTCGGACTTGCCCTAAACACCTCCCGAGGGAGGCGTTCGGGTGGGATCCTGAGCAGATGCCCGAACCACCTCATCTGGCTCCTCTCAATGTGGAGGAGCAGCAGCTTTACTCTGAGTTCCTCCCGGATGACGGAGCTTCTCACCCTATCTCTAGGGAGAGACCCGCCACCCGGCGGAGGAAACTCATTTCGGCCGCTTGTACCCGTGATCTTGTCCTTTCGGTCATAACCCAAAGCTCATGACCATAGGTGAATTGGGAACGTAGATCGACCGGTAAATTGAGAGCTTTGCCTTACGGCTCAGCTCCTTCTTCACCACAACGGATCGATACAGCGTCCTCATTACTGAAGATGCCGCACCGATCCGCCTGTGGATCTCACGATCCACTGTTCCCTCACTCGTGAACAAGACTCCTAGGTTCTTGAACTCTTCCACTTGGGGCAAGATCTCCTCCCCAACCTGTAGATGGCACTCCACCCTTTTACGGGCGAGAACCATGGACTCAGACTTGGAGGGGCTGATTCTCATCCCAGTCGCTTCACACTCTGCTGCGAACCGATCCAATGAGAGCTGAAGATCCTGGCCAGTTGAAGCCATCAGGACCACATTATCTGCAAAAAGCAGAGACCTAATCCTGCAGCCAACAAACCGGATCCCCTCAACACCATGACTGCGCCAAGAAATTCTGTCCATAAAAGTTATGAACAGTATCGGTGACAAAGGGCAGCCTTGGCGGAGTCCAACCATCACTGGAAAGGGGTCCGACTTACTGCCGGCAAAGCGGAAACAAGCTCTGACACTGATCATACAGGGAGCGACCCGCCACAATCAGACAGTCCGATACCCCATACTCTCTGAGCACTCCCCACAGGACTTCCCGGGATAGGGTCGAATGCCTTCTCAGTCCACAAAGCACATGTAGACTGGTTAGGCAAACTCCCATGCACACTCAACGACCCTGTGGAGAATACAGAGCTGGTCTAGAGTTCCACGACCAGGACGAAAACCACACTGTTTGTCCTGGATCCGAGGTTCGACTATCCGGCGTAGCCTCCTCTCCAGTACACATGAAAAGACCTTACCGGGAAGGCTGAGGAGTGTGTTCCACGATAGTTGGAACACACCCTCCGGTTCCCCTTCTTACAGAGAGGAACCACCACCCCGGTCTCCCAATCCAGAGGTACCGCCCCCAATGTCCACGCCATGTTGCAGAGTCTTGTCAACCAAGACAGCCCCACAGCATCCAGAGCCACCGAGGAGCTTTTTAACTACCTCAGCAACCTCAGCCCCAGAAATAGGAGAACCCACCACAGATTCCCTAGGCACTGCTTAATCATAGGAAGACATGTTGGTGGGATTGAGGAGGTCTTCGAAGTATTCCCTCCACCGATCCACAACAGCCGCAGTAGAGGTCAGCAGCACACATTACACGGTGTTGACGGTAAATAGGCTCTTTCTTCAGTTTGACGGCTTCCCTCACTGCTGGTGTCCACCAGCGGGTTCTAAGATTACCGCCACGACATGCACCAAACACCTTGAGGCCACAGCTCCAATCAGCCGCCTCGACAAGAGAGGCACGGAAAATGGTCCAGCACCTCCCTCGTGACATGTTCAAAGTTCTTCCGGAGGTGGGAATTGAAACTCTCTCTGACAGGAGACTCTGCTAGGCGTTCCCAGCAGACCCTCACAATGCATTTGGGCCTGGATCCTCCCCCACCATCGGAGCCAGCTCACCACCAGGTGGTGATCGGTAGAAAGCTCTGCCCCTCTCGTCACCCGAGTGTCCAAAACATGAGGCCGCAAATCCGATGACACAACTACAAAGTAAATCATGGAACTGCGGCCGAGGGTGTCCTGGTGCCAAGTGCACATATGGACACCCTTATGTTTGAACATTGTGTTTGTTATGGACAATCCGTGACGAGTACAAAAGTCCAATAACAAAGCACCACTTGGGTACAGATCCGGGTGGCCATTTTTCCCAATCACGCCTCTCCAGGTTTCACTGTCGTTGCCAACATGAGCGTTGAAGCCCCCCAGCAGAACAAGGGAATCACCCGAGGGAGCACTCTCCAGTACTCCTTCAAGGGAATCCAAAGAAGCGGGTACTCTGAGCTGCTGTTTGGTGCGTAAACACAAACAACAGTCAGGACCCGTCCCCCAACCCGAAGGCGGAGAAAGCTACCATCTCGTCTACTGTGTTAAAGTCCAATGTGCAGGCTTTGAGCCGGGGCCTGTCGCTCTCATTGCTTGCAATGCCAGAGTGGAAGAGAGTACGGCCCCTCTAAGAGAACAGGTTCCAGATCCCTTGCTGTGCGTAGAAGTGAGTCCAACTATATCTACCTGGAACTTCTCCTTCCCTCCCAGCGAGGTGACGTTCCACGTCTCAAGAGCTAGCTTATGTCGCCGATGATTGGACCGCCAAGTGCCCTGCCTTCGGCTGCTGCCCAGCTCACACTGCACCCGACCTCTATGACCCAGCCCATGAGTGGTGAGCCCTTTGGAGGGGGGACCCACATTGCCTCTTCGAGCTGAGCCTGAGTCCCATTGGGACAGGCCCGGCCACCAGGCGCTCGCCATCGTGCCCCATCTCTGGGCCTGGCTCCAGAGGGGAGCCCCGATGACCCGCGTCAGGGCGAGGAAAAATCTAGGTCCTCGATTTGTACTTCTCATAAAAGTCTTTGAGCTGCTTTTTGTCTGATCCCTCACCTAGGACCTGTTTGTCTGGGAGACCCTACCAGGGGGCATAGAAGCCCAATACCGATGGATGGACGAGCGTAATATTGTATCTATGTGAGTTTTACTAGAATCCGTTTTTTTGTAAGGTTTGCAAATAGAAAAATTAGGTTTTACTCACTATGACAGTATACTGTCACACTCAATATGACAGTTTTTAAACATAACTCCTAAACAACACATGCGAAATTGCTAATAATGACTGGAGAAATGTATCTTTGTTAGTTTTACTAGAATAATGATATTTTGTACGGTTTGCAAAGACACAAGTTGGTTGTTTTACTCAATATGACTACATATGAAAGTTATATAAACATTACTCCAAAATTCAAACATGCAATATGTCTAAAAATGCCTGTAATATTGAATCTATGTGAGTTTTACCAGAATCGGGTATTTTGGTAAGGTTTACAAATACAAAAATTAGGTGTTACTCATAATGACAGTTTTACTGCCACATTCAATATGACAGTTATTTAAACATAACTCTTAAACCACACATGGGGCGGCGTGACGAAGTTGGTAGAGTGGCCGTGCCAGCAATCGGAGGGTTGCTGGTTACTGGGGTTCAATCCCCACCTTCTACCATCTTAGTCACGTCCGTTGTGTCCTTGGGCAAGACACTTCACCCTTGCTCCTGATGGCTGCTGGTTAGCGCCTTGCATGGCAGCTCCCGCCGTCAGTGTGTGAATGTGTGTGTGAATGGGTGAATGTGGAAATACTGTCAAAGCGCTTTGAGTACCTTGAAGGTAGAAAAGCGCTATACAAGTATAACCCATTTATCATTTATTATTTTACATGTAAAATGGCTAATATTGCCTGGAAAATTTATCTTTGTGAGTTTTACTGAAAAAAAAATATTTTGTAAGGTTTGTAAAGACACAAGTTAGTTTTTTTTACTCAATATGACAGTATAACTGTCATACTAAAAATGAAAGTTATATAAACATAACTCCAAAAGCAAACATGCATTATGTCTAAAAATGCCTGTAATATTGTATTCATGTGAGTTGAACTAGAATCAGTTGTTTTTGTAAGGTTTGCAAATACAAAATATGGGTTTTTCGCACTATGACAGTATACTGTCAAACTCAATCTGACAGTTATTTAAACATAACTCCTAAACCACACATGAAAATGACTAATAATGCCTGGAGAAATGTATCTTTGTGAGTTTTACTAGAAAAAATATATTTTGTAAGGTTTGCAAAGACACAAGTTAGTTGTTTTACTCAATATGACAGTATAACTGTCATACTAAATCCATCCATCCATCCATTTTCTTCCGCTTATCCGAGGTCGGGTTGCAGGGGCAGCAGCCTAAGCAGAGAAGCCCAGACTTCCCTCTCCCCAGCCACGTTGTCCAGCTCTTCTCGGGGGATCCCGAGGCATTCCCAGGCCAGCCGGGAGACATAGTCTTCCAAATGTGTCCTGGGTCTTCCCCGTGGCCTCCTGCCGGTCGGACTTGCCCTAAACACCTCCCGAGGGAGGCGTTCGGGTGGCATCCTGAGCAGATGCCCGAACCACCTCATCTGGCTCCTCTCAATGTGGAGGAGCAGCAGCTTTACTCTGAGTTCCTCCCGGATGACGGAGCTTCTCACCCTATCTCTAGGGAGAGACCCGCCACCCGGCGGAGGAAACTCATTTCGGCCGCTTGTACCCGTGATCTTGTCCTTTCGGTCATAACCCAAAGCTCATGACCATAGGTGAATTGGGAACGTAGATCGACCGGTAAATTGAGAGCTTTGCCTTACGGCTCAGCTCTTTATTCACCACAACGGATCGATACAGCGTCCTCATTACTGAAGATGCCGCACCGATCCGCCTGTGGATCTCACGATCCACTGTTCCCTCACTCGTGAACAAGACTCCTAGGTTCTTGAACTCTTCCACTTGGGGCAAGATCTCCTCCCCAAACTGTAGATGGCACTCCACCCTTTTCCGGGCGAGAACCATGGACTCAGACTTGGAGGTGCTGATTCTCATCCCAGTCGCTTCACACTCGGCTGCGAACCGATCCAATGAGAGCTGAATATCCTGGCCAGTTGTAGCCATCAGGACCACATTATCTGCAAAAAGCAGAGACCTAATACTGCAGCCACCAAACCGGATCCCATCAACACCATGACTGCGCCTAGAAATTCTGTCCATAAAAGTTATGAACAGAATCGGTGACAAAGGGCAGCCTTGGCGGAGTCCAACCCTCACTGGAAAGGGGTCCGACTTACTGCCGGCAATGCGGACCAAGCTCTGACACTGATCATACAGGGAGCGACCCGCCACAATCAGACAGACCCATACTCTCTGAGCACTCCCCACAGGACTTCCCGGGATACGATCGAATGCCTTCTCAGTCCACAAAGCACATGTAGACTGGTTAGGCAAACTCCCATGCACACCCAAGGACCCTGCCGAGAATATAGAGCTGGTCTAGAGTTCCACGACCAGGACGAAAACCACACTGTTCGTCCTGGATCCGAGGTTCGACTATCCGGCGTAGCCTCCTCTCCAGTACACATGAAAAGACCTTACCGGGAAGGCTGAGGAGTGTGATCCACGATAGTTGGAACACACCCTCCGGTTCCCCTTCTTACAGAGAGTAACCACCACCCCGGTCTCCCAATCCAGAGGTACGGCCCCCAATGTCCACGCCATGTTGCAGAGTCTTGTCAACCAAGACAGCCCCACAGCATCCAGAGCCACCGAGGAGCTTTTTTGAACTACCTCAGCAACTTCAGCCCCAGAAATAGGAGAACCCACCACAGATTCCCCAGGCACTGCTTAATCATAGGAAGACATGTTGGTGGGATTGAGGAGGTCTTCGAAGTATTCCCTCCACCGATCCACAACAGCCGCAGTAGAGGTCAACAGCACACATTACACGGTGTTGACAGTAAATTGCTCTCCCCCAACCCCACCCCCCCAGATAGGCTCTTTCTCATTGCTGGTGTCCACCAGCGGGTTCTAAGATTACCGCCACGACATGCACCAAATACCTTGAGGCCACAGCTCCAATCAGCCGCCTCGACAAGAGAGGCACGGAAAATGGTCCAGCACCTCCCTCGTGACATGTTCAAAGTTCTTCCGGAGGTGGGAATTGAAACTTTCTCTGACAGGAGACTCTGCGAGGCGTTCCCAGCTGACCCTCACAATGCATTTGGGCCTGCCAGGTCTATCCGGCATCCTCCCCCACCATCGGAGCCAGCTCACCACCAGGTGGTGATCGGTAGAAAGCTCTGCCCCTCTCGTCACCCGAGTGTCCAAAACATGAGGCCGCAAATCCGATGACACAACTACAAAGTCAATCATGGAACTGCGGCCGAGGGTGTCCTGGTGCCAAGTTCACATATGGACACCCTTATGTTTGAACATTGTGTTTGTTATGTACAATCCGTGACGAGTACAAAAGTCCAATAACAAAGCACCACTTGGGTTCAGATCCGGGTGGCCATTTTTCCCAATCACGCCTCTCCAGGTTTCACTGTCGTTGCCAACATGAGCGTTGAAGCCCCCCAGCAGAACAAGGGAATCACCCGAGGGAGCACTCTCCAGTACTCCCTCAAGGCAATCCAAAGAAGTGGGTACTCTGAGCTGCTGTTTGGTGCGTAAACACAAACAACAGTCAGGACCCGTCCCCCAACCCGAAGGCGGAGGAAGCTACCATCTCGTCTACTGTGTTAAAGTCCAACGTGCAGGCTTTGAGCCGTTGGCAACAATAATTGCCTCCCCAGCCTGTCGCCTCTCATTGCTTGCAATGCCAGAGAGAACATGTTCCAGAGCCCTTGCTGTGCATAGAAGTGAGTCCAACAATATCTAGCCGGAAATTCTCCTTCCTTTCCAGCGAGGTGACGTTCCACGTCTCAAGAGCTAGCTTATGTCGCCGATGATTGGACCGCCAAGTGCCCTGCCTTCGGCTGCTGCCCAGCTCACACTGCACCCGATCTCTATGACCCAGCCCATGAGTGGTGAGCCCATTGGAGGGGGGACCCACATTGCCTCTTCGAGCTGAGCCTGAGTCCAATGGGGACAGGCCCGGCCACCAGGCGCTTGCCATCGTGCCCCACCTCTGGGCCTGGCTCCAGAGTGGAGCCCCGGTGACCCGCGTCAGGGCGAGGAAAAATCTAGGTCCTCGATTAGTACTTCTCATAAAGGTCTTTGAGCTGCTTTTTGTCTGATCCCTCACCTAGGACCTGTTTGTCTGGGAGACCCTACCAGGGGGCATAGAAGCCCAAGTACCGATGGATGGACGAGCGATAACCTGCTGCCACCTGTCCGCCGCAGCTAAAACCATCCTACTGGTGTGTTTTTGATAACAAGGTAATTTCCGTGCAATCAGAGTCACTTGTACCTTGATGTGTCATTTTCTGTTTGAATTGCTTTATATATATATTTATAAAGTCCGAAATTAAATAGCGTCACAGTCAGCATCACAGACACTATCGTTGACCACATGTACCGCCGCATGCTAGCTAGCTAAGTTTTCTTCATTTTTGTCATAGTCATCTCAAAAAGATGATAACTTGCAACATATGTGCTACGACTTGCAGCAATGTATTTGCGTATGTTAGACACATGCGAAGTCTCAGTTGAATGCCTAATGCATCGTTTAAGTGTGCTTTCCCTGAATGCACAAGAGTTTTTTTCAACTTCTCAGCCTTCAAAACTCACAGCCGTCACCATAAATATGGCAAGAGTAGGACTGATCTGTATAGCGCAGAAGGTTTACCTTGTAATATTGTCTCATGTAGAGCGAAGTGCGATGATATACGGGGCCTTCTCCTGCATTTGAAAAGTCATATTACCGAAGGTAGGACAGTTACGTGCCCCTTCAGTCAATGTGAAAAAAGACTAGGGTCTGGAAGGAAAAAGCACAAGATTGTCAACAAGCTGTCCCACCACTCTGGTCGCTTTGGTGTAGAACACATTAAAGCCTTCTACAGAAAGCTAGGAGTATCCAACAATGATTTCAAATTAGAAATTGTCACAGCTGATGAGGTGCTTAAAAAATTGAGCGCGCTCCACCCAAACAAGGCCACCGACCTTGATAATATTCCCTTCAGATTCCTCAGGGACTCTTCCTCCATCATCACGCACATAATAAACCTTTCAATTTCACACGGCCAAGTACGAAAATATTTTAAGACAACAAGAGTAACTCCCCTCTTTGAAAAAGGAAGCAAATTGGAACCTGGCAACTACCGACCTGTTTTTATTCTCAGTTCCATTTCGAAAGTAATGGAAACAATCGTTTATGAACAGGTTGATAGTTGCCTTGCCACTAATAAACTCATATACAAATTCCAATCCGGCTTCAGAACTAACCACTCCACTGACACATGCCTTCTCTATCTGACCGACCACATCAAACATGAGGTGGACGCGGGCAAACACTGCGGCATGGTCATGCTGGACCTTCAGAAGGCCTTTGACAGCGTTCACCAGGCTATACTGTTGGATAAGCTCAGAGCAATCGGATTTAACAAAACCTCATTGACCTGGATGCAATCTTACTTGAGGGGAGAGAACAGGTGGTAGAGGTGAACGGCACCATGCCCCCCCCCCCCCCTCTCAGTGAGGTGTGGAGTCCCCCAAGGCAGAATATTGGGGCCTTCACTGTTCCTAATATACATAAACAACTTGTCATCGGCATGCAACTGTGAATTGTTCTTGTTTGCGGATGACTCGGCCTTGCTGGTATCAGACAAGGGACAAGTCACAGGTGGAGAAAATCCTCAGTGCTGAACTCTGCAGAACTTGCACCTGGCTCGCTGACAACAAGCTATCCATACACTTGGGTAAAACGGAATCCATCCTGTTTGGGTCCCACATCAACCATAAGAAAGTCAATGACTTCACTATAAAAGTGGGTGTCATTGTTATCACCAGGAAGGATGAGGTCACCTACCTAGGTTCCATTCTAGAGGCTAATCTTTCCTGCGATAAAATGGCAACCAAGCTAATCAAAAAGGTCAACCAATGAACGAGATTTCTCTGTAGAATCTCCTCTCTGGTCAACAAAAGCACCATGAGGATTCTGGCGGGAACTCTCGTTCAACCCTTTTTCGATAACGCATGCACCTCCTGGTACCCTAGCACCCCCAAAACCCTCAATTCTAAACTCCAAACATCCCAGAACAAGCAAGTCAGATTACTTCTAGACCTCCACCCCAGATCCCACCTCAGCCCACTTCTCAAAAGTGGGCTGGCTCAGGGTGGAGGACAGAGTAAAACAACTTGCACTGAGCCTAGTCTATAAAATCCGCTACACTTCCCTGATACCGAAGTACATGTCAAACTACTTCCTTAACGTTAATGACCGCCATAACCGCAACACCAGGGGGAGCTCCACTAACCACATTAAACCCAGATTCCGATCTAATAAAGGTCTTAACTCATTCTCTTTCTATGCCACATCAATGTGGAATGCGCTCCCAACAGGTATAAAAGAAAGGGCATCTCTATCCTCCTTCAAAACCGCAATAAAAGTACACCTCCAGGCAGCTACAACCCTAAACTAACACCCTCCCGGATTGTTAATAATCAAATGTAAACAATCAAATGCAGATACTTTTGCTTATGCCTTCTGAGCTCTCTCTCTCTCTCTCTCTATGTCCACTACTTGCTGTACATATCCTACCAAGTCAGACCTACAATGTTCCAATATCCATTTCTCTGTTCTCAATTGTTGATGACTGATGATAACAACCAAACTTAACACCCCCTCCCCCTCCACACCCCGGATTGTAAATAATGTAAATAATTCAATGTGATTATCTTGTGTGATGACTCTATTATGATAATAGTATATATATGGTAGTGTATATCTGTATCATGAATCAATTTAAGTGGATCCCGACTTCAACAAGTTGAAAAACTTATTTGGGTGTTACCATTTAGTGGTCAATTGTACGGAATATGTACTTCACTGTGCAACCTACTAATAAAAGTCGCAATCAATCAATCAATCAAAGTCCGGCCTTCATGCCAAGAGCCTAAATCTCTAATGTGAGTGACTTCATTAGATACTTTGCTCGCCGGGAAATAGTAGCAACAGGACTACTGCAATTTAACGACAAGCCTCAAAATTTCAGAGCTTGGAAACGCTCCTTTAAAAATGCAATAAATGGATTAGATTTAACAACAAGTGAGGAGATGGACTTGATGTTAAAGTGGCTTGGCAAAGAATCCTCTGAACACGTAGAACAAATTAGAGCCATACACATTAACAACCCAACCAAAGGTCTCAATATGATGTGGGACAGGCTTGAGCAATGTTATGGCTCAGTTGAAGGGATTGAGGATACACTCTTCAAAAGAATTGATATGTTCCCCAAAATCACATCCAAAGACTACACAAAACTAAGGAAGTTAGTGACCTGCTCATGGAAATGCAGAGTGCTGAAGCTGAATTGAGACCTTCCTGGTCTTGCGTTTTTGGATACCGCAAGAGGACTAAATCCAATTGTGCAGAAACTTCCCTTCAATTTGCAAGAAAGGTGGATCACAGTAGGAGCTAAATACAAATGCACACAACGTGTCCCCTTCCCACCATTCCAAGAAGCTAACTCAAGAAATGACCCAAGCTTTAACTTTACATCGTTCCCTGACGTACCCAAACTCGACAAACTGCCATGGAGAGCATATAAACAAAAATAAATGTCAATGCACAAAACTGATGTTGTCTCCAGTTACAATTTAGATACACAAAGAACGGCAAACAAAGCTGTTAACAGCGACAAGCTTTGCCCAATTCACATGAAACCTCATCCCCTCTCGAAGTGCAGATCATTTCGAATGAAAACACTCGATGATCGAAAAGCATTCTTAAAAGAGGACCACATTTGCTTCAAATGCTGTTCTTCATCTACACACAATGCAAAAAACTGTATGGTCAAGATACAGTGCTCTGAGTGTCTTGATGAAAAACACTGCACTGCTCTTCACCCAGGACCAGCACCCTGGTTTAAAGAAACTGAACCTGCAGCAGAGTATGGCGGGGAGAGTGACTCCGCTAAGTCGGAGGAGATCACGTCCAAGTGCACACAGGTTTGTGGCGTGAACGAAGCAGGCAGATCCTGCTCTAAAATTAGTCTTGTTAAAGTGTACCCAGCAGGCCATCCTGAACAAGCAGTAAGGCTCTATGCCATCCATGATGAACAAAGTAACAGGTCGTTAGTATGTCCTGAGTTTTTTGAATTGTTCAATGACCGTGGCCCTAGTTCCCCTTACTCACTAAGGACATGTGCTGGTACTAAAAAAGCAATGGACAGGAGAGCTACAGGATATGTAGTGGCAGCCTTGGATGGTTCAGTCCACATCCCATTGCCTAGCCTCATTGAATGTATAAATATCCCAAACGATAGAGATGAAATTCCCATACCCAGTGCAGCTATGCAACACAGTCACCTAAAGTCAGTAGCTCACCTTATCCCTGACCTGGACTGGATGTTATTAGAGTTCACAAAGTCCATAAACAGATAAGTGGCCTTAACAACGCACCCTATGCACGAAAATTGGACCTCGGGTGGATCATAGTAGGAAACGTGTGTTTAGGTGATGTCCACAAAACTCTCGCTGTGAAGACGCTTTTTCACAAATACAACTGAGAAGGGGCGTCCTACAATGTTTGAGCCATGTCCCAATGTATTTAATGTAATAGCGAGACATTGTGAGCTACAAGTTCCATTCAGCTTCAGCACTCAACTTGTGGATAGCGCTTGTGAACCTGATCATTTAGGATGTAATGTGTTCAAACAAACCAGGCATGACAATTACATCGCACCCTCCATTCAGGACAAAGCCTTCTTGAAAATAATGGAAGAAGGATACAGACAAGAGCTGGAAAGTTCCATTACAATTCAAGTCGCCACGTCAAAAACTCCTTAACAACAGAATTTCACCATTTAATTACAGTAACCGAATGGCAGCTAATGGTTCCAGTATAAAACTGTTTTTTTAAAAACTGCTATGCAGTATGAATACATTTGCATAGCCGTTTTTAAAAACAGTTGTATACTGGAACCATTAGCTGCCAGTAGGTTACTGTAATTAAATGGTGAAATTTCTTACAATGTGAGATAATGTGAAAAAAGCAATAAAAAATGATTCAAACAACTCCTAAACCAAACATGCAAAATGTCTAAAAATGCCTGTAATATTGAACATATGTGAGTTTCACTAGAATCAGTTGTTTTTGTAAGGTTTGCAAATACAAATATTAGATTTTAAACATAATGACAGTATAACTGCCACGCTCAATATGAAACCACACATGAAAATTGTCTAATAATTAATTAAGAAATGTATCTTTGTGAGTTTTACTAGAAACATTTTCTTTTGTAAGGGTTGCAAACACAAAAGTTATTTTTTTTTACTCAATATGACAGTAAAACTGCCACGCTCAATATGTCAATTATTTAAACATAACTGCTAAACTACACATGAAAAATGGCTAATAATGCCTCAAATAATGCATTCTTGTGAGTTTTGCTCGAAACATATGCTTTTTTAAGGCTTGCAAACACAAAAAGTAGTTTTTTACTCAATATGACAATAATGTTCTTAGATTATCTGAGAAAATGCGAAAAAAGCAATAAAAATGTATTCCATCATTCCTAAATTAAACATGCAAAATGTCTACAAAAAAAATTAAGAAATGTGTCTTTGAGAGTTTTACTAGAAACAATTTATTTTGTAAGGTTTGCAAACACACAAGTTATTTTTTTTACTCAATATGACAGTGTAACTGCCACGCTCACTCAATATGTCAGTTATTTAAACATAACTCCTAAACTACACATTAAAAATGGCTAATAATGCCTCAAATAATGCATTCTTGTGAGTTTTAATCGAAACATATGCTTTTTTAAGGCTTGCAAACACAAAAAGTATTTTTTTACTCAATATGACAATAATGTTCTTAGAATCCTGAGATAATGCGAAAAAAGCAATAAAAATGTATTCAATCATAATTCCTAAACCAAACATGCAACTTGTCTAAAAATGCCTGTAATATTGAATCCATGTGAGTTTTACTAGAATCAGATAATTTTTTGTAAGGTTTGCAAATACAAAAATTAGGTTTTACTCACTATGACAGTATACTGTCACACGCAATATGAGAGTTATATAATAAACCACCCATGCAAAATGGCTAAAAATGTCTGAAATTATGCATCATTGGGAGTTTTACTCCAAACATATGCTTTTTTACGGCCTGCACACACAAAAAGTAATTTTTTACTCAATATGACTGTAATTTTCTTAGAATCCTGAGATAATGCAAAAAAAGCAATACAAATTTATTCAAACATAACTCCTAAACTACACATTAAAAATGGCTAATAATGTCTCAAATGATGCATTCTTGTGAGTTTTGCTCGATACATATGCTTTTTTGAGGCTTGCAAACACAAAAAGTAGTTTTTTACTCAATATGACAATTATGTTCTTAGAATCCTGAGATAATGCGAAAAAAGTAATAAAAATGTATTCAATCATAATTCCTAAACCAAACATGTAAATTGTCTAAAAATGCCTGTAATATTGAATCCTTGTGAGTTTTACTAGAATCACTTGTTTTTGTAAGGTTTGCAAATACAAAAATTAGGTTTTACTCACTATGACAGTATACTGTCACACTCAATATGACAGTTATTAAACATAACTAGTAAACCGCCCATGCAAAATGGCTATAAATGTCTGAAATAATGCATCATTGGGAGTTTTACTCCAAACAAATGCTTTTTTAAGGCCTGCAAACACAAAAAGTAGTTTTTTACTCAATATGACTGTAATGTTCTTAGAATCCTGAGATAATGCGAAAAAAGCAATACAAATGTATTCAAGCATAACTCCTAAACAACAGATCCAAAAGGGCTAATAATACCTGGAGATATGTATCTTTGTCAGTTTTACTAGAAAAATAATGTTTTGTAAGGATTGCAAAGACACAAGTTAGTTTTTTTTATTCAATATGACAGTATAACTGTCATACTAAATATGAAAGTTATATAAAAATGACTCCAAAACCAAACATGCATTATGTCTAAAAATGCCTGTAATATGGAATATATGTGAGTTTTACCAGAATCGGGTATTTTGGTAAGGTTTACAAATAAAAAATTATGTTTTACTCATAATGACAGTATAACTGCCACAAACAATATGACAGTTTTTTCAAACATAACTCCTTAACCACAAATGCAAAATGGCTAATATTGCCTGGAGAAATGTAACTTTGTGAGTTTTACTGGAAAAAACATATTTTGTAAGGTTTGCAAAAACAGAAAGTAGTTTTTTACTCAATATGACAATTATGTTCTTAGAATCCTGAGATAATGCGAAAAAAGCAATAAAAGTGTATTCCATCATAATTCCTAAACCAAACATGCAAGATGTCTAAAAATGAATTAAGAAATGTATCTTCGTGAGTTTTACTAGAAACATTTTCTTTTGTAAGGTTTGCAAACACACAAGTTAATTCTTTTTACTAATATGACAGTTTAACTGCCACGCTATATGTAAGTTATTTAAACATAACTCCTAAACTACACATGAAAAATGGCTAATAATGCCTCAAATAATGCATTCTTGTGAGTTTTGCTCGAAACATATGCTTTTTTAAGGCTTGCAAACACAAAAAGTAGTTTTTTACTCAATATGACAATAATGTTCTTAGAATCCTGAGATAATGCGAAAAAAGCAATACAAATGTATTCAATCATAATTCCTAAACCAAACATGCAACTTGTCTAAAAATGCCTGTAATATTGAATCCATGTGAGTTTTACTAGAATAAGTTGTTTTTGTAATGTTTACAAATACAAAACTTGGGTTTTACTCACTATGACAGTATACTGTCACACTCACTATGAAAGTTATTAAACATAACTAGTAAACCACACATGCAAAATGGCTAATAATGCCTGAAATAATGCATCATTGGGAGTTTTACTCTAAACATATGCTTTTTTAAGGCTTGCAAAAACAAAAAGTAGTTTTTTACTCAATATGACAGTAATGTTCTTGGAATCCTGAGATAATGCGAAAAAAGCAATAAAAATGTATTCAAACATATATCCTAAACAACACATGCAAAATGGCTATTAAAGCCTAGAGACATGTATCTTTGTTAGTTTTACTAGAACAATTATCTTTTGTAAGGTTTGCAAGGACACAAATTAGTTTTTTTAATTCAATACGACAGTATAACTGTCATACAGAATATGAAAGTTATTTGAACATAACTCCAAAACCAACTATGCTATCCGTCTAAAAAGGCCTGTAATACATGTGAGTTTTACTAGAAACAGTTTTTTTGTAAGGTTTGCAAATACAAAAATTAGGTTTTACTCACTATGACAGTATACTGTCACATTTAATATGACAGTTTTTAAACATAACTCCTAAACAACACATGCGAAATTGCTAATAATGACTGGAGAAATGTATCTTTGTTAGTTTTACTAGAATAATGATCTTTTGTAGAGTTTGCAAAGACAGAAGTTGGTCGTTTTACTCAATATGACTACATATGAAAGTTATATAAACATTACTCCAAAATTCAAACATGCAATATGTCTAAAAATGCCTGTAATATTGAATCTATGTGACTTTTTCCAGAATCAGGTATTTTGGTAAAGTTCACAAATACAAAAATTAGGTGTTACTCATAATGACAATTTTACTGCCACATTCAATATGACAGTTATTTAAACATAACTCTTAAACCACACGTGTAAAATGGCTAATATTGCCTGGAAAATTTATCTTTGTGAGTTTTACTGAAAAAAAATATTTTGTTAGGTTTGTAAAGACACAAGTTAGTTTTTTTTACTCAATATGACAGTATAACTGTCATACTAAATATGAAAGTTATATAAACATAACTCCAAAAGCAAACATGCATTATGTCTAAAAATGCCTGTAATATTGTATTCATGTGAGTTTAACTAGAATCAGTTGTTTTTGTAAGGTTTGCAAATACAATATATGGGTTTTTCTTAATATGACAGTATACTGTCACACTCAATCTGACAGTTATTTAAACATAACTCCTAAACCACACATACAAAACGGCTAATAATGCCTGGAGAAATGTATCTTTGTGAGTTTTACTAGAAAAATATATTTTGTAAGGTTTGCAAAGACACAAGTTAGTTGTTTCACTCAATATGACGGTATCATACTAAATCCAATTTGCTTCCGCTTATCCGAGGTCGGGTTGCGGGGGCAGCAGCCTAAGCAGAGAAGCCCAGACTTCCCTCTCCCCAGCCACTTTGTCCAGCTCTTCTCGGGGGATCCCGAGGCATTCCCAGGCCAGCCGGGAGACATAGTCTTCCAAATGTGTCCTGGGTCTTCCCCGTGGCCTCCTGCCGGTCGGACTTGCCCTAAACACCTCCCGAGGGAGGCATTCGGGTGGCATCCTGAGCAGATGCCCGAACCACCTCATCTGGCTCCTCTCAATGTGGAGGAGCAGCAGATTTACTCTGAGTTCCTCCCGGATGACAGAGCTTCTCACCCTATCTCTAGGCAGAGACCCGCCACCCGGCGGAGGAAACTCATTTCGGCCGCTTGTACCCGTGATCTTGTCCTTTCGGTCATAACCCAAAGCTCATGACCATAGGTGAATTGGGAACGTAGATCGACCGGTAAATTGAGAGCTTTGCCTTACGGCTCAGCTCCTTCTTCACCACAACGGATCGATACAGCGTCCTCATTACTGAAGATGCCGCACCGATCCGCCTGTGGATCTCACGATCCACTGTTCCCTCACTCGTGAACAAGACTCCTAGGTTCTTGAACTCTTCCACTTGGGGCAAGATCTCCTCCCCAACCTGTAGATGGCACTCCACCCTTCTCCGGGCGAGAACCATGGACTCAGACTTGGAGGTGCTGATTCTCATCCCAGTCGCTTCACACTCTGCTGCGAACCGATCCAATGAGAGCTGAAGATCCTGGCCAGTTGAAGCCATCAGGACCACATTATCTGCAAAAAGCAGAGACCTAATCCTGCAGCCAACAAACCGGATCCCCTCAACACCATGACTGCGCCTACAAATTCTGTCCATAAAAGTTATGAACAGTATCGGTGACAAAGGGCAGCCTTGGCGGAGTCCAACCATCACTGGAAAGGGGTCCGACTTACTGCCGGCAAAGCGGACCAAGCTCTGACACTGATCATACAGGGAGCGACCCGCCACAATCAGACAGTCCGATACCCCATACTCTCTGAGCACTCCCCACAGGACTTCCCGGGATAGGGTCGAATGCCTTCTCAGTCCACAAAGCACATGTAGACTGGTTAGGCAAACTCCCATGCACACTCAACGACCCTGCCGAGAATACAGAGCTGGTCTAGAGTTCCACGACCAGGATTAAAACCACACTGTTTGTCCTGGATCCGAGGTTCGACTATCCGGCGTAGCCTCCTCTCCAGTACACATGAAAAGACCTTACCGGCAAGGCTGAGGAGTGTGTTCCACGATAGTTGGAACACACCCTCTGGTTCCCCTTCTTACAGAGAGGAACCACCACCCCGGTCTCCCAATCCAGAGGTACCGCCCCCAATGTCCACGCCATGTTGCAGAGTCTTGTCAACCAAGACAGCCCCACAGCATCCAGAGCCACCGAAGAGCTTTTTAACTACCTCAGCAACTTCAGCCCCAGAAATAGGAGAACCCACCACAGATTCCCTAGGCACTGCTTAATCATAGGAAGACATGTTGGTGGGATTGAGGAGGTCTTCGAAGTATTCCCTCCACCGATCCACAACAGCCGCAGTAGAGGTCAGCAGCACACATTACACGGTGTTGACAGTAAATAGGCTCTTTCTTCAGTTTGACGGCTTCCCTCACTGCTGGTGTCCACGACATGCACCAAACACCTTGAGGCCACAGCTCCAATCAGCCGCCTCGACAAGAGAGGCACGGAAAATGGTCCAGCACCTCCCTCGTGACATGTTCAAAGTTCTTCCGGAGGTGGGAATTGAAACTCTCTCTGACAGGAGACTCTGCTAGGCGTTCCCAGCAGATCCTCACAATGCATTTGGGCCTGCCAGGTCTGTCCGGCATCCACCCCCACCATCGGAGCCAGCTCACCACCAGGTGGTGATCGGTAGAAAGCTCTGCCCCTCTCGTCACCCGAGTGTCCAAAACATGAGGCCGCAAATCCGATGACACAACTACAAAGTCAATCATGGAACTGCGGCCGAGGGTGTCCTGGTGCCAAGTGCACATATGGACACCCTTATGTTTGAACATTGTGTTTGTTATGGACAATCCGTGACGAGTACAAAAGTCCAATAACAAAGCACCCCTTGGGTACAGATCCGGGTGGCCATTTTTCCCAATCACGCCTCTCCAGGTTTCACTGTCGTTGCCAACATGAGCGTTGAAGCCCCCCAGCAGAACAAGGGAATCACCCGAGGGAGCACTCTCCAGTACTCCCTCAAGGGAATCCAAAGAAGCGGGTACTCTGAGCTGCTGTTTGGTGCGTAAACACAAACAACAGTCAGGACCCGTCCCCCAACCCGAAGGCGGAGGAAGCTACCATCTCGTCTACTGTGTTAAAGTCCAATGTGCAGGCTTTGAGCCGGGGCCTGTCGCTCTCATTGCTTGCAATGCCAGAGTGGAAGAGAGTACGGCCCCTCTAAGAGAACAGGTTCCAGATCCCTTGCTGTGCGTAGAAGTGAGTCCAACTATATCTACCTGGAACTTCTCCTTCCCTCCCAGCGAGGTGACGTTCCACGTCTCAAGAGCTAGCTTATGTCGCCGATGATTGGACCGCCAAGTGCCCTGCCTTCGGCTGCTGCCCAGCTCACACTGCACCCGACCTCTATGACCCAGCCCATGAGTGGTGAGCCCATTGGAGGGGGGACCCACATTGCCTCTTCGAGCTGAGCCTGAGTCCCATTGGGACAGGCCCGGCCACCAGGCGCTCGCCATCGTGCCCCATCTCTGGGCCTGGCTCCAGAGGGGAGCCCCGATGACCCGCGTCAGGGCGAGGAAAAATCTAGGTCCTCGATTTGTACTTCTCATAAAAGTCTTTGAGCTGCTTTTTGTCTGATCCCTCACCTAGGACCTGTTTGTCTGGGAGACCCTACCAGGGGGCATAGAAGCCCAATACCGATGGATGGACGAGCGTAATATTGTATCTATGTGAGTTTTACTAGAATCCGTTTTTTTGTAAGGTTTGCAAATAGAAAAAATAGGTTTTACTCACTATGACAGTATACTGTCACACTCAATATGACAGTTTTTAAACATAACTCCTAAACAACACATGCGAAATTGCTAATAATGACTGGAGAAATGTATCTTTGTTAGTTTTACTAGAATAATGATATTTTGTACGGTTTGCAAAGACACAAGTTGGTTGTTTTACTCAATATGACTACATATGAAAGTTATATAAACATTACTCCAAAATTCAAACATGCAATATGTCTAAAAATGCCTGTAATATTGAATCTATGTGAGTTTTACCAGAATCGGGTATTTTGGTAAGGTTTACAAATACAAAAATTAGGTGTTACTCATAATGACAGTTTTACTGCCACATTCAATATGACAGTTATTTAAACATAACTCTTAAACCACACATGGGGCGGCGTGACGAAGTTGGTAGAGTGGCCGTGCCAGCAATCGGAGGGTTGCTGGTTACTGGGGTTCAATCCCCACCTTCTACCATCTTAGTCACGTCCGTTGTGTCCTTGGGCAAGACACTTCACGCTTGCTCCTGATGGCTGCTGGTTAGCGCCTTGCATGGCAGCTCCCGCCATCAGTGTGTGAATGTGTGTGTGAATGGGTGAATGTGGAAATACTGTCAAAGCGCTTTGAGTACCTTGAAGGTAGAAAAGCGCCATACAAGTATAACCCATTTATCATTTATTATTTTACATGTAAAATGGCTAATATTGCCTGGAAAATTTATCTTTGTGAGTTTTACTGAAAAAAAAATATTTTGTAAGGTTTGGAAAGACACAAGTTAGTTTTTTTTTACTCAATATGACAGTATAACTGTCATACTAAAAATGAAAGTTATATGAACATAACTCCAAAAGCAAACATGCATTATGTCTAAAAATGCCTGTAATATTGTATTCATGTGAGTTGAACTAGAATCAGTTGTTTTTGTAAGGTTTGCAAATACAAAATATGGGTTTTTCGCACTATGACAGTATACTGTCAAACTCAATCTGACAGTTATTTAAACATAACTCCTAAACCACACATGAAAATGACTAATAATGCCTGGAGAAATGTATCTTTGTGAGTTTTACTAGAAAAAATATATTTTGTAAGGTTTGCAAAGACACAAGTTAGTTGTTTTACTCAATATGACAGTATAACTGTCATACTAAATCCATCCATCCATCCATTTTCTTCCGCTTATCCGAGGTCGGGTTGCAGGGGCAGCAGCCTAAGCAGAGAAGCCCAGACTTCCCTCTCCCCAGCCACTTTGTCCAGCTCTTCTCGGGGGATCCCGAGGCATTCCCAGGCCAGCCGGGAGACATAGTCTTCCAAATGTGTCCTGGGTCTTCCCCGTGGCCTCCTGCCGGTCGGACTTGCCCTAAACACCTCCCGAGGGAGGCGTTCGGGTGGCATCCTGAGCAGATGCCCGAACCACCTCATCTGGCTCCTCTCAATGTGGAGGAGCAGCAGCTTTACTCTGAGTTCCTCCCGGATGACGGAGCTTCTCACCCTATCTCTAGGGAGAGACCCGCCACCCGGCGGAGGAAACTCATTTCGGCCGCTTGTACCCGTGATCTTGTCCTTTCGGTCATAACCCAAAGCTCATGACCATAGGTGAATTGGGAACGTAGATCGACCGGTAAATTGAGAGCTTTGCCTTACGGCTCAGCTCTTTATTCACCACAACGGATCGATACAGCGTCCTCATTACTGAAGATGCCGCACCGATCCGCCTGTGGATCTCACGATCCACTGTTCCCTCACTCATGAACAAGACTCCTAGGTTCTTGAACTCTTCCACTTGGGGCAAGATCTCCTCCCCAAACTGTAGATGGCACTCCACCCTTTTCCGGGCGAGAACCATGGACTCAGACTTGGAGGTGCTGATTCTCATCCCAGTCTCTTCACACTCGGCTGCGAACCGATCCAATGAGAGCTGAAGATCCTGGCCAGTTGTAGCCATCAGGACCACATTATCTGCAAAAAGCAGAGACCTAATACTGCAGCCACCAAACCGGATCCCCTCAACACCATGACTGCGCCTAGAAATTCTGTCCATAAAAGTTATGAACAGAATCGGTGACAAAGGGCAGCCTTGGCGGAGTCCAACCCTCACTGGAAAGGGGTCCGACTTACTGCCGGCAATGCGGACCAAGCTCTGACACTGATCATACAGGGAGCGACCCGCCACAATCAGACAGACCCATACTCTCTGAGCACTCCCCACAGGACTTCCCGGGATACGGTCGAATGCCTTCTCAGTCCACAAAGCACATGTAGACTGGTTAGGCAAACTCTCATGCACACTCAAGGACCCTGCCGAGAATATAGAGCTGGTCTAGAGTTCCACGACCAGGACGAAAACCACACTGTTTGTCCTGGATCCGAGGTTCGACTATCCGGCGTAGCCTCCTCTCCAGTACACATGAAAAGACCTTACCGGGAAGGCTGAGGAGTGTGATCCACGATAGTTGGAACACACCCTCCGGGTCCCCTTCTTAAAGAGAAGAACCACCACCCCGGTCTCCCAATCCAGAGGTACTGCCCCCAATGTCCACGCCATGTTGCAGAGTCTGGTCAACCAAGACAGCCCCACAGCATCCAGAGCCACCGAGGAGCTTTTTTGAACTACCTCAGCAACTTCAGCCCCAGAAATAGGAGAACCCACCACAGATTCCCCAGGCACTGCTTAATCATAGGAAGACATGTTGGTGGGATTGAGGAGGTCTTCGAAGTATTCCCTCCACCGATCCACAACAGCCGCAGTAGAGGTCAACAGCACACATTACACGGTGTTGACAGTAAATTGCTCTCCCCCAACCCCACCCCCCCAGATAGGCTCTTTCTCATTGCTGGTGTCCACCAGCGGGTTCTAAGATTACCGCCACGACATGCACCAAATACCTTGAGGCCACAGCTCCAATCAGCCGCCTCGACAAGAGAGGCACGGAAAATGGTCCAGCACCTCCCTCGTGACATGTTCAAAGTTCTTCCGGAGGTGGGAATTGAAACTCTCTCTGACAGGAGACTCTGCGAGGCATTCCCAGCAGACCCTCACAATGCATTTGGGCCTGCCAGGTCTATCCGGCATCCTCCCCCACCATCGGAGCCAGCTCACCACCAGGTGGTGATCGGTAGAAAGCTCTGCCCCTCTCGTCACCCGAGTGTCCAAAACATGAGGCCGCAAATCCGATGACACAACTACAAAGTCAATCATGGAACTAAGGCCGAGGGTGTCCTGGTGCCAAGTTCACATATGGACACCCTTATGTTTGAACATTGTGTTTGTTATGTACAATCCGTGACGAGTACAAAAGTCCAATAACAAAGCACCACTTGGGTTCAGATCCGGGTGGCCATTTTTCCCAATCACGCCTCTCCAGGTTTCACTGTCGTTGCCAACATGAGCGTTGAAGCCCCCCAGCAGAACAAGGGAATCACCCGAGGGAGCACTCTCCAGTACTCCCTCAAGGCAATCCAAAGAAGTGGGTACTCTGAGCTGCTGTTTGGTGCGTAAACACAAACAACAGTCAGGACCCGTCCCCCAACCCGAAGGCGGAGGAAGCTACCATCTCGTCTACTGTGTTAAAGTCCAACGTGCAGGCTTTGAGCCGGTGGCAACAATAATTGCCTCCCCAGCCTGTCGCCTCTCATTGCTTGCAATGCCAGAGTGGAAGAGAGTCCGGCCCCTCTAGAGAGAACATGTTCCAGAGCCCTTGCTGTGCGTAGAAGTGAGTCCAACAATATCTAGCCGGAACTTCTCCTTCCTTTCCAGCGAGGTGACGTTCCACGTCTCAAGAGCTAGCTTATGTCGCCGATGATTGGACCGCCAAGTGCCCTGCCTTCGGCTGCTGCCCAGCTCACACTGCACCCGATCTCTATGACCCAGCCCATGAGTGGTGAGCCCATTGGAGGGGGGACCCACATTGCCTCTTCGAGCTGAGCCTGAGTCCCATGGGGACAGGCCCGGCCACCAGGCGCTTGCCATCGTGCCCCACCTCTGGGCCTGGCTCCAGAGTGGAGCCCCGGTGACCCGCGTCAGGGCGAGGAAAAATCTAGGTCCTCGATTAGTACTTCTCATAAAGGTCTTTGAGCTGCTTTTTGTCTGATCCCTCACCTAGGACCTGTTTGTCTGGGAGACCCTACCAGGGGGCATAGAAGCCCAAGTACCGATGGATGGACGAGCGATAACCTGCTGCCACCTGTCCGCCGCAGCTAAAACCATCCTACTGGTGTGTTTTTGATAACAAGGTAATTTCCGTGCAATCAGAGTCACTTGTACCTTGATGTGTCATTTTCTGTTTGAATTGCTTTATATATATATTTATAAAGTCCGAAATTAAATAGCGTCACAGTCAGCATCACAGACACTATCGTTGACCACATGTACCGCCGCATGCTAGCTAGCTAAGTTTTCTTCATTTTTGTCATAGTCATCTCAAAAAGATGATAACTTGCAACATATGTGCTACGACTTGCAGCAATGTATTTGCGTATGTTAGACACATGCGAAGTCTCAGTTGAATGCCTAATGCATCGTTTAAGTGTGCTTTCCCTGAATGCACAAGAGTTTTTTCCAACTTCTCAGCCTTCAAAACTCACAGCCGTCACCATAAATATGGCAAGAGTAGGACTGATCTGTATAGCGCAGAAGGTTTACCTTGTAATATTGTCTCATGTAGAGCGAAGTGCGATGATATACAGGGCCTTCTCCTGCATTTGAAAAGTCATATTACCGAAGGTAGGACAGTTACGTGCCCCTTCAGTCAATGTGAAAAAAGATTTACAGTCAAGTCTACTTTCACATCGCACGTGTCAAGGAAGCTCTACGGCTACACTGAACGAAGTTTGACTTGCTCAATAGAAAATCCAAGCAGCTCCTGTGCAACACTGATGATGACTATTGTGATACGCAACTTGGGAATTCAGGATATTCCTGTTATGAAGACATGGAGGTCTACCCCGAAAAAACAGATGAAGGTCAATTCCTCAGAAACGTAGCCTTGTTTTATATGAAGCTACAAGCGAAATTGCCACTTCCATCCTCTACTGTTCAAACCATCATTGATCACTAGCAAGAATTACATGACACAAATCAGTCACTTTTGCTGTCCAAACTTAAAGACAAGTTGACACTGCTTGGGCTTGATGAAGCCGCTGTAAGTACTGTGATTGATACCCTGAAAAGTGAGGATCTCCTCAGTGCCAACAATACACACACACACTCAAAACTGACCATAAAAGAAAAACGTTTTACAAAAATAACTTTAAATATGTGGAGCCACTCCCAATTTGTCTTGGTCAGAATGAATCAGGCAAAGAATGTTTTCTACAATATGTGCCAGTGAAAAACACTGTTATCCTTAAAGTCTGTGAGGGAGCAAATACAGCAAGTAAAAACTAGAATCCAACCTGATAATGTTATTCATGATTTGTGGGATGGCACAAATATTTAAAAGAACATGCTGCTCAAAGACAGGACAGACAGCTTAGGCATAATTCTTTATCAAGATTCCTTTGAAGTGGCAAATCCACTAGGGTCTGGAAGGAAAAAGCACAAGATTGTCAACAAGCTGTCCCACCACTCTGGTCGCTTTGGTGTAGAACACATTAAAGCCTTCTACAGAAAGCTAGGAGTATCCAACAATGATTTCAAATTAGAAATTGTCACAGCTGATGAGGTGCTTAAAAAATTGAGAGCGCTCCACCCAAACAAGGCCACCGACCTTGATAATATTCCCTTCAGATTCCTCAGGGACTCTTCCTCCATCATCACGCACATAATAAACCTTTCAATTTCACACGGCCAAGTACGAAAATATTTTAAGACAACAAGAGTAACTCCCCTCTTTGAAAAAGGAAGCAAATTGGAACCTGGCAACTACCGACCTGTTTTTATTCTCAGTTCCATTTCGAAAGTAATGGAAACAATCGTTTATGAACAGGTTGATAGTTGCCTTGCCACTAATAAACTCATATACAAATTCCAATCCGGCTTCAGAACTAACCACTCCACTGACACATGCCTTCTCTATCTGACCGACCACATCAAACATGAGGTGGACGCGGGCAAACACTGCGGCATGGTCATGCTGGACCTTCAGAAGGCATTTGACAGCGTTCACCAGGCTATACTGTTGGATAAGCTCAGAGCAATCGGATTTAACAAAACCTCATCGAGCTGGATGCAATCTTACTTGAGGGGAGAGAACAGGTGGTAGAGGTGAACGGCACCATGCCCCCCCCTCTCAGTGAGGTGTGGAGTCCCCCAAGGCAGAATATTGGGGCCTTCACTGTTCCTAATATACATAAACAACTTGTCATCGGCATGCAACTGTGAATTGTTCTTGTTTGCGGATGACTCGGCCTTGCTGGTATCAGACAAGGGACAAGTCACAGGTGGAGAAAATCCTCAGTGCTGAACTCTGAAGAACTTGCACCTGGCTCGCTGACAACAAGCTATCCATACACTTGGGTAAAACGGAATCCATCCTGTTTGGGTCCCACATCAACCATAAGAAAGTCAATGACTTCACTATAAAAGTGGGTGTCATTGTTATCACCAGGAAGGATGAGGTCACCTACCTAGGTTCCATTCTAGAGGCTAATCTTTCCTGCGATAAAATGGCAACCAAGCTAATCAAAAAGGTCAACCAACGAACGAGATTTCTCTGTAGAATCTCCTCTCTGGTCAACAAAAGCACCATGAGGATTCTGGCGGGAACTCTCGTTCAACCCTTTTTCGATAACGCATGCACCTCCTGGTACCCTAGCACCTCCAAAACCCTCAATTCTAAACTCCAAACATCCCAGAACAAGCAAGTCAGATTACTTCTAGACCTCCACCCCAGATCCCACCTCAGCCCACTTCTCAAAAGTGGGCTGGCTCAGGGTGGAGGACAGAGTAAAACAACTTGCACTGAGCCTAGTCTATAAAATCCGCTACACTTCCCTGATACCAAAGTACATGTCAAACTACTTCCTTAACGTTAATGACCGCCATAACCGCAACACCAGGGGGAGCTCCACTAACCACATTAAACCCAGATTCCGATCTAATAAAGGTCTTAACTCATTCTCTTTCTATGCCACATCAATGTGGAATGCGCTCCCAACAGGTATAAAAGAAAGGGCATCTCTATCCTCCTTCAAAACCGCAATAAAAGTACACCTCCAGGCAGCTACAACCCTAAACTAACACCCTCCCGGATTGTTAATAATCAAATGTAAACAATCAAATGCAGATACTTTTGCTTATGCCTTCTGAGCTCTCTCTCTCTCTCTCTCTATGTCCACTACTTGCTGTACATATCCTACCAAGTCAGACCTACAATGTTCCAATATCCATTTCTCTGTTCTCAATTGTTGATGACTGATGATAACAACCAAACTTAACACCCCCCTCCCCCTCCACACCCCGGATTGTAAATAATGTAAATAATTCAATGTGATTATCTTGTGTGATGACTGTATTATGATAATAGTATATATATGGTAGTGTATATCTGTATCATGAATCAATTTAAGTGGATCCCGACTTCAACAAGTTGAAAAACTTATTTGGGTGTTACCATTTAGTGGTCAATTGTACGGAATATGTACTTCACTGTGCAACCTACTAATAAAAGTCGCAATCAATCAATCAATCAAAGTCCGGCCTTCATGCCAAGAGCCTAAATCTCTAATGTGAGTGACTTCATTAGATACTTTGCTCGCCGGGAAATAGTAGCAACAGGACTACTGCAATTTAACGACAAGCCTCAAAATTTCAGAGCTTGGAAACGCTCCTTTAAAAATGCAATAAATGGATTAGATTTAACAACAAGTGAGGAGATGGACTTGATGTTAAAGTGGCTTGGCAAAGAATCCTCTGAACACGTAGAACAAATTAGAGCCATACACATTAACAACCCAACCAAAGGTCTCAATATGATGTGGGACAGGCTTGAGCAATGTTATGGCTCAGTTGAAGGGATTGAGGATACACTCTTCAAAAGAATTGATATGTTCCCCAAAATCACATCCAAAGACTACACAAAACTAAGGAAGTTAGTGACCTGCTCATGGAAATGCAGAGTGCTGAAGCTGAATTGAGACCTTCCTGGTCTTGCGTTTTTGGATACCGCAAGAGGACTAAATCCAATTGTGCAGAAACTTCCCTTCAATTTGCAAGAAAGGTGGATCACAGTAGGAGCTAAATACAAATGCACACAACGTGTCCCCTTCCCACCATTCCAAGAAGCTAACTCAAGAAATGACCCAAGCTTTAACTTTACATCGTTCCCTGACGTACCCAAACTCGACAAACTGCCATGGAGAGCATATAAACAAAAATAAATGTCAATGCACAAAACTGATGTTGTCTCCAGTTACAATTTAGATACACAAAGAACGGCAAACAAAGCTGTTAACAGCGACAAGCTTTGCCCAATTCACATGAAACCTCATCCCCTCTCGAAGTGCAGATCATTTCGAATGAAAACACTCGATGATCGAAAAGCATTCTTAAAAGAGGACCACATTTGCTTCAAATGCTGTTCTTCATCTACACACAATGCAAAAAACTGTATGGTCAAGATACAGTGCTCTGAGTGTCTTGATGAAAAACACTGCACTGCTCTTCACCCAGGACCAGCACCCTGGTTTAAAGAAACTGAACCTGCAGCAGAGTATGGCGGGGAGAGTGACTCCGCTAAGTCGGAGGAGATCACGTCCAAGTGCACACAGGTTTGTGGCGTGAACGAAGCAGGAAGATCCTGCTCTAAAATTAGTCTTGTTAAAGTGTACCCAGCAGGCCATCCTGAACAAGCAGTAAGGCTCTATGCCATCCATGATGAACAAAGTAACAGGTCGTTAGTATGTCCTGAGTTTTTTGAATTGTTCAATGACCGTGGCCCTAGTTCCCCTTACTCACTAAGGACATGTGCTGGTACTAAAAAAGCAATGGACAGGAGAGCTACAGGATATGTAGTGGCAGCCTTGGATGGTTCAGTCCACATCCCATTGCCTAGCCTCATTGAATGTATAAATATCCCAAACGATAGAGATGAAATTCCCATACCCAGTGCAGCTATGCAACACAGTCACCTAAAGTCAGTAGCTCACCTTATCCCTGACCTGGACTGGATGTTATTAGAGTTCACAAAGTCCATAAACAGATAAGTGGCCTTAACAACGCACCCTATGCACGAAAATTGGACCTCGGGTGGATCATAGTAGGAAACGTGTGTTTAGGTGATGTCCACAAAACTCTCGCTGTGAAGACGCTTTTTCACAAATACAACTGAGAAGGGGCGTCCTACAATGTTTGAGCCATGTCCCAATGTATTTAATGTAATAGCGAGACATTGTGAGCTACAAGTTCCATTCAGCTTCAGCACTCAACTTGTGGATAGCGCTTGTGAACCTGATCATTTAGGATGTAATGTGTTCAAACAAACCAGGCATGACAATTACATCGCACCCTCCATTCAGGACAAAGCCTTCTTGAAAATAATGGAAGAAGGATACAGACAAGAGCTGGAAAGTTCCATTACAATTCAAGTCGCCACGTCAAAAACTCCTTAACAACAGAATTTCACCATTTAATTACAGTAACCGAATGGCAGCTAATGGTTCCAGTATAAAACTGTTTTTTTAAAAACTGCTATGCAGTATGAATACATTTGCATAGCCGTTTTTAAAAACAGTTGTATACTGGAACCATTAGCTGCCAGTAGGTTACTGTAATTAAATGGTGACATTTCTTACAATGTGAGATAATGTGAAAAAAGCAATAAAAAATGATTCAAACAACTCCTAAACCAAACATGCAAAATGTCTAAAAATGCCTGTAATATTGAACATATGTGAGTTTCACTAGAATCAGTTGTTTTTGTAAGGTTTGCAAATACAAATATTAGATTTTAAACATAATGACAGTATAACTGCCACGCTCAATATGAAACCACACATGAAAATTGTCTAATAATTAATTAAGAAATGTATCTTTGTGAGTTTTACTAGAAACATTTTCTTTTGTAAGGGTTGCAAACACAAAAGTTATTTTTTTTTACTCAATATGACAGTAAAACTGCCACGCTCAATATGTCAATTATTTAAACATAACTGCTAAACTACACATGAAAAATGGCTAATAATGCCTCAAATAATGCATTCTTGTGAGTTTTGCTCGAAACATATGCTTTTTTAAGGCTTGCAAACACAAAAAGTAGTTTTTTACTCAATATGACAATAATGTTCTTAGATTACCTGAGAAAATGCGAAAAAAGCAATAAAAATGTATTCCATCATTCCTAAACCAAACATGCAAAATGTCTACAAAAAAAATTAAGAAATGTGTCTTTGAGAGTTTTACTAGAAACAATTTATTTTGTAAGGTTTGCAAACACACAACTTATTTTTTTTACTCAATATGACAGTGTAACTGCCACGCTCACTCAATATGTCAGTTATTTAAACATAACTCCTAAACTACACATTAAAAATGGCTAATAATGCCTCAAATAATGCATTCTTGTGAGTTTTAATCGAAACATATGCTTTTAAGGCTTGCAAACACAAAAAGTATTTTTTTACTCAATATGACAATAATGTTCTTAGAATCCTGAGATAATGCGAAAAAAGCAATAAAAATGTATTCAATCATAATTCCTAAACCAAACATGCAACTTGTCTAAAAATGCCTGTAATATTGAATCCATGTGAGTTTTACTAGAATCAGATAATTTTTTGTAAGGTTTGCAAATACAAAAATTAGGTTTTACTCACTATGACAGTATACTGTCACACGCAATATGAGAGTTATTAAACATAACTAATAAACCACCCATGCAAAATGGCTAAAAATGTCTGAAATTATGCATCATTGGGAGTTTTACTCCAAACATATGCTTTTTTACGGCCTGCACACACAAAAAGTAATTTTTTACTCAATATGACTGTAATTTTCTTAGAATCCTGAGATAATGCAAAAAAAGCAATACAAATTTATTCAAACATAACTCCTAAACTACACATTAAAAATGGCTAATAATGTCTCAAATGATGCATTCTTGTGAGTTTTGCTCGATACATATGCTTTTTTGAGGCTTGCAAACACAAAAAGTAGTTTTTTACTCAATATGACAATTATGTTCTTAGAATCCTGAGATAATGCGAAAAAAGTAATAAAAATGTATTCAATCATAATTCCTAAACCAAACATGTAAATTGTCTAAAAATGCCTGTAATATTGAATCCTTGTGAGTTTTACTAGAATCACTTGTTTTTGTAAGGTTTGCAAATACAAAAATTAGGTTTTACTCACTATGACAGTATACTGTCACACTCAATATGACAGTTATTAAACATAACTAGTAAACCGCCCATGCAAAATGGCTATAAATGTCTGAAATAATGCATCATTGGGAGTTTTACTCCAAACAAATGCTTTTTTAAGGCCTGCAAACACAAAAAGTAGTTTTTTACTCAATATGACTGTAATGTTCTTAGAATCCTGAGATAATGCGAAAAAAGCAATACAAATGTATTCAAGCATAACTCCTAAACAACAGATCCAAAAGGGCTAATAATACCTGGAGATATGTATCTTTGTCAGTTTTACTAGAAAAATAATGTTTTGTAAGGATTGCAAAGACACAAGTTAGTTTTTTTTATTCAATATGACAGTATAACTGTCATACTAAATATGAAAGTTATATAAAAATGACTCCAAAACCAAACATGCATTATGTCTAAAAATGCCTGTAATATGGAATATATGTGAGTTTTACCAGAATCGGGTATTTTGGTAAGGTTTACAAATAAAAAATTATGTTTTACTCATAATGACAGTATAACTGCCACAAACAATATGACAGTTTTTTCAAACATAACTCCTTAACCACAAATGCAAAATGGCTAATATTGCCTGGAAAAATGTAACTTTGTGAGTTTTACTGGAAAAAACATATTTTGTAAGGTTTGCAAAAACAGAAAGTAGTTTTTTACTCAATATGACAATTATGTTCTTAGAATCCTGAGATAATGCGAAAAAAGCAATAAAAATGTATTCCATCATAATTCCTAAACCAAACATGCAAGATGTCTAAAAATGAATTAAGAAATGTATCTTCGTGAGTTTTACTAGAAACATTTTCTTTTGTAAGGTTTGCAAACACACAAGTTAATTCTTTTTACTAATATGACAGTTTAACTGCCACGCTATATGTAAGTTATTTAAACATAACTCCTAAACTACACATGAAAAATGGCTAATAATGCCTCACATAATGCATTCTTGTGAGTTTTGCTCGAAACATATGCTTTTTTAAGGCTTGCAAACACAAAAAGTAGTTTTTTTACTCAATATGACAATAATGTTCTTAGAATCCTGAGATAATGCGAAAAAAGCAATACAAATGTATTCAATCATAATTCCTAAACCAAACATGCAACTTGTCTAAAAATGCCTGTAATATTGAATCCATGTGAGTTTTACTAGAATAAGTTGTTTTTGTAATGTTTACAAATACAAAACTTGGGTTTTACTCACTATGACAGTATACTGTCACACTCACTATGAAAGTTATTAAACATAACTAGTAAACCACACATGCAAAATGGCTAATAATGCCTGAAATAATGCATCATTGGGAGTTTTACTCTAAACATATGCTTTTTTAAGGCTTGCAAAAACAAAAAGTAGTTTTTTACTCAATATGACAGTAATGTTCTTGGAATCCTGAGATAATGCGAAAAAAGCAATAAAAATGTATTCAAACATATATCCTAAACAACACATGCAAAATGGCTATTAAAGCCTAGAGACATGTATCTTTGTTAGTTTTACTAGAAAAATTATCTTTTGTAAGGTTTGCAAGGACACACATTAGTTTTTTTAATTCAATACGACAGTATAACTGTCATACAGAATATGAAAGTTATTTGAACATAACTCCAAAACCAACTATGCTATCCGTCTAAAAAGGCCTGTAATACATGTGAGTTTTACTAGAAACAGTTTTTTTGTAAGGTTTGCAAATACAAAAATTAGGTTTTACTCACTATGACAGTATACTGTCACATTTAATATGACAGTTTTTAAACATAACTCCTAAACAACACATGCGAAATTGCTAATAATGACTGGAGAAATGTATCTTTGTTAGTTTTACTAGAATAATGATCTTTTGTAGAGTTTGCAAAGACAGAAGTTGGTCGTTTTACTCAATATGACTACATATGAAAGTTATATAAACATTACTCCAAAATTCAAACATGCAATATGTCTAAAAATGCCTGTAATATTGAATCTATGTGACTTTTTCCAGAATCAGGTATTTTGGTAAAGTTCACAAATACAAAAATTAGGTGTTACTCATAATGACAATTTTACTGCCACATTCAATATGACAGTTATTTAAACATAACTCTTAAACCACACGTGTAAAATGGCTAATATTGCCTGGAAAATGTATCTTTGTGAGTTTTACTGAAAAAAATATTTTGTTAGGTTTGTAAAGACACAAGTTAGTTTTTTTTACTCAATATGACAGTATAACTGTCATACTAAATATGAAAGTTATATAAACATAACTCCAAAAGCAAACATGCATTATGTCTAAAAATGCCTGTAATATTGTATTCATGTGAGTTTAACTAGAATCAGTTGTTTTTGTAAGGTTTGCAAATACAATATATGGGTTTTTCTTAATATGACAGTATACTGTCACACTCAATCTGACAGTTATTTAAACATAACTCCTAAACCACACATGCAAAACGGCTAATAATGCCTGGAGAAATGTATCTTTGTGAGTTTTACTAGAAAAATATATTTTGTAAGGTTTGCAAAGACACAAGTTAGTTGTTTCACTCAATATGACGGTATCATACTAAATCCAATTTGCTTCCGCTTATCCGAGGTCGGGTTGCGGGGGCAGCAGCATAGGCAGAGAAGCCCAGACTTCCCTCTCCCAAGCCAATTTTTCCAGCTCTTCTCGGGGGATCCCGAGGCATTCCCAGGCCAGCCGGGAGACATAGTCTTCCAAATGTGTCCTGGGTCTTCCCCGTGGCCTCCTGCCGGTCGGACTTGCCCTAAACACCTCCCGAGGGAGGCATTCGGGTGGCATCCTGAGCAGATGCCCGAACCACCTCATCTGGCTCCTCTCAATGTGGAGGAGCAGCAGATTTACTCTGAGTTCCTCCCGGATGACAGAGCTTCTCACCCTATCTCTAGGCAGAGACCCGCCACCCGGCGGAGGAAACTCATTTCGGCCGCTTGTACCCGTGATCTTGTCCTTTCGGTCATAACCCAAAGCTCATGACCATAGGTGAATTGGGAACGTAGATCGACCGGTAAATTGAGAGCTTTGCCTTACGGCTCAGCTCCTTCTTCACCACAACGGATCGATACAGCGTCCTCATTACTGAAGATGCCGCACCGATCCGCCTGTGGATCTCACGATCCACTGTTCCCTCACTCGTGAACAAGACTCCTAGGTTCTTGAACTCTTCCACTTGGGGCAAGATCTCCTCCCCAACCTGTAGATGGCACTCCACCCTTTTCCGGGCGAGAACCATGGACTCAGACTTGGAGGTGCTGATTCTCATCCCAGTCGCTTCACACTCTGCTGCGAACCGATCCAATGAGAGCTGAAGATCCTGGCCAGTTGAAGCCATCAGGACCACATTATCTGCAAAAAGCAGAGACCTAATCCTGCAGCCAACAAACCGGATCCCCTCAACACCATGACTGCGCCTACAAATTCTGTCCATAAAAGTTATGAACAGTATCGGTGACAAAGGGCAGCCTTGGCGGAGTCCAACCATCACTGGAAAGGGGTCCGACTTACTGCCGGCAAAGCGGACCAAGCTCTGACACTGATCATACAGGGAGCGACCCGCCACAATCAGACAGTCCGATACCCCATACTCTCTGAGCACTCCCCACAGGACTTCCCGGGATAGGGTCGAATGCCTTCTCAGTCCACAAAGCACATGTAGACTGGTTAGGCAAACTCCCATGCACACTCAACGACCCTGCCGAGAATACAGAGCTGGTCTAGAGTTCCACGACCAGGATTAAAACCACACTGTTTGTCCTGGATCCGAGGTTCGACTATCCGGCGTAGCCTCCTCTCCAGTACACATGAAAAGACCTTACCGGGAAGGCTGAGGAGTGTGTTCCACGATAGTTGGAACACACCCTCCGGTTCCCCTTCTTACAGAGAGGAACCACCACCCCGGTCTCCCAATCCAGAGGTACCGCCCCCAATGTCCACGCCATGTTGCAGAGTCTTGTCAACCAAGACAGCCCCACAGCATCCAGAGCCACCGAAGAGCTTTTTAACTACCTCAGCAACTTCAGCCCCAGAAATAGGAGAACCCACCACAGATTCCCTAGGCACTGCTTAATCATAGGAAGACATGTTGGTGGGATTGAGGAGGTCTTCGAAGTATTCCCTCCACCGATCCACAACAGCCGCAGTAGAGGTCAGCAGCACACATTACACGGTGTTGACAGTAAATAGGCTCTTTCTTCAGTTTGACGGCTTCCCTCACTGCTGGTGTCCACGACATGCACCAAACACCTTGAGGCCACAGCTCCAATCAGCCGCCTCGACAAGAGAGGCACGGAAAATGGTCCAGCACCTCCCTCGTGACATGTTCAAAGTTCTTCCGGAGGTGGGAATTGAAACTCTCTCTGACAGGAGACTCTGCTAGGCGTTCCCAGCAGATCCTCACAATGCATTTGGGCCTGCCAGGTCTGTCCGGCATCCACCCCCACCATCGGAGCCAGCTCACCACCAGGTGGTGATCGGTAGAAAGCTCTGCCCCTCTCGTCACCCGAGTGTCCAAAACATGAGGCCGCAAATCCGATGACACAACTACAAAGTCAATCATGGAACTGCGGCCGAGGGTGTCCTGGTGCCAAGTGCACATATGGACACCCTTATGTTTGAACATTGTGTTTGTTATGGACAATCCGTGACGTGTACAAAAGTCCAATAACAAAGCACCCCTTGGGTACAGATCCGGGTGGCCATTTTTCCCAATCACGCCTCTCCAGGTTTCACTGTCGTTGCCAACATGAGCGTTGAAGCCCCCCAGCAGAACAAGGGAATCACCCGAGGGAGCACTCTCCAGTACTCCCTCAAGGGAATCCAAAGAAGCGGGTACTCTGAGCTGCTGTTTGGTGCGTAAACACAAACAACAGTCAGGACCCGTCCCCCAACCCGAAGGCGGAGGAAGCTACCATCTCGTCTACTGTGTTAAAGTCCAATGTGCAGGCTTTGAGCCGGGGCCTGTCGCTCTCATTGCTTGCAATGCCAGAGTGGAAGAGAGTACGGCCCCTCTAAGAGAACAGGTTCCAGATCCCTTGCTGTGCGTAGAAGTGAGTCCAACTATATCTACCTGGAACTTCTCCTTCCCTCCCAGCGAGGTGACGTTCCACGTCTCAAGAGCTAGCTTATGTCGCCGATGATTGGACCGCCAAGTGCCCTGCCTTCGGCTGCTGCCCAGCTCACACTGCACCCGACCTCTATGACCCAGCCCATGAGTGGTGAGCCCATTGGAGGGGGGACCCACATTGCCTCTTCGAGCTGAGCTTGAGTCCCATTGGGACAGGCCCGGCCACCAGGCGCTCGCCATCGTGCCCCATCTCTGGGCCTGGCTCCAGAGGGGAGCCCCGATGACCCGCGTCAGGGCGAGGAAAAATCTAGGTCCTCGATTTGTACTTCTCATAAAAGTCTTTGAGCTGCTTTTTGTCTGATCCCTCACCTATGACCTGTTTGTCTGGGAGACCCTACCAGGGGGCATAGAAGCCCAATACCGATGGATGGACGAGCGTAATATTGTATCTATGTGAGTTTTACTAGAATCCGTTTTTTTGTAAGGTTTGCAAATAGAAAAAATAGGTTTTACTCACTATGACAGTATACTGTCACACTCAATATGACAGTTTTTAAACATAACTCCTAAACAACACATGCGAAATTGCTAATAATGACTGGAGAAATGTATCTTTGTTAGTTTTACTAGAATAATGATATTTTGTACGGTTTGCAAAGACACAAGTTGGTTGTTTTACTCAATATGACTACATATGAAAGTTATATAAACATTACTCCAAAATTCAAACATGCAATATGTCTAAAAATGCCTGTAATATTGAATCTATGTGAGTTTTACCAGAATCGGGTATTTTGGTAAGGTTTACAAATACAAAAATTAGGTGTTACTCATAATGACAGTTTTACTGCCACATTCAATATGACAGTTATTTAAACATAACTCTTAAACCACACATGGGGCGGCGTGACGAAGTTGGTAGAGTGGCCGTGCCAGCAATCGGAGGGTTGCTGGTTACTGGGGTTCAATCCCCACCTTCTACCATCTTAGTCACGTCCGTTGTGTCCTTAGGCAAGACACTTCACGCCTGCTCCTGATGGCTGCTGGTTAGCGCCTTGCATGGCAGCTCCCGCCATCAGTGTGTGAATGTGTGTGTGAATGGGCGAATGTGGAAATACTGTCAAAGCGCTTTGAGTACCTTGAAGGTAGAAAAGCGCTATACAAGTATAACCCATTTATCATTTATTATTTTACATGTAAAATGGCTAATATTGCCTGGAAAATTTATCTTTGTGAGTTTTACTGAAAAAAAAATATTTTGTAAGGTTTGGAAAGACACAAGTTAGTTTTTTTTACTCAATATGACAGTATAACTGTCATACTAAAAATGAAAGTTATATGAACATAACTCCAAAAGCAAACATGCATTATGTCTAAAAATGCCTGTAATATTGTATTCATGTGAGTTGAACTAGAATCAGTTGTTTTTGTAAGGTTTGCAAATACAACATATGGGTTTTTCGCACTATGACAGTATACTGTCAAACTCAATCTGACAGTTATTTAAACATAACTCCTAAACCACACATGACAATGACTAATAATGCCTGGAGAAATGTATCTTTGTGAGTTTTACTAGAAAAAATATATTTTGTAAGGTTTGCAAAGACACAAGTTAGTTGTTTTACTCAATATGACAGTATAACTGTCATACTAAATCCATCCATCCATCCATTTTCTTCCGCTTATCCGAGGTCGGGTTGCAGGGGCAGCAGCCTAAGCAGAGAAGCCCAGACTTCCCTCTCCCCAGCCACTTTGTCCAGCTCTTCTCGGGGGATCCCGAGGCATTCCCAGGCCAGCCGGGAGACATAGTCTTCCAAATGTGTCCTGGGTCTTCCCCGTGGCCTCCTGCCGGTCGGACTTGCCCTAAACACCTCCCGAGGGAGGCGTTCGGGTGGCATCCTGAGCAGATGCCCGAACCACCTCATCTGGCTCCTCTCAATGTGGAGGAGCAGCAGCTTTACTCTGAGTTCCTCCCGGATGACGGAGCTTCTCACCCTATCTCTAGGGAGAGACCCGCCACCCGGCGGAGGAAACTCATTTCGGCCGCTTGTACCCGTGATCTTGTCCTTTCGGTCATAACCCAAAGCTCATGACCATAGGTGAATTGGGAACGTAGATCGACCGGTAAATTGAGAGCTTTGCCTTACGGCTCAGCTCTTTATTCACCACAACGGATCGATACAGCGTCCTCATTACTGAAGATGCCGCACCGATCCGCCTGTGGATCTCACGATCCACTGTTCCCTCACTCGTGAACAAGACTCCTAGGTTCTTGAACTCTTCCAATTGGGGCAAGATCTCCTCCCCAAACTGTAGATGGCACTCCACCCTTTTCCGGGCGAGAACCATGGACTCAGACTTGGAGGTGCTGATTCTCATCCCAGTCTCTTCACACTCGGCTGCGAACCGATCCAATGAGAGCTGAAGATCCTGGCCAGTTGTAGCCATCAGGACCACATTATCTGCAAAAAGCAGAGACCTAATACTGCAGCCACCAAACCGGATCCCCTCAACACCATGACTGCGCCTAGAAATTCTGTCCATAAAAGTTATGAACAGAATCGGTGACAAAGGGCAGCCTTGGCGGAGTCCAACCCTCACTGGAAAGGGGTCCGACTTACTGCCGGCAATGCGGACCAAGCTCTGACACTGATCATACAGGGAGCGACCCGCCACAATCAGACAGACCCATACTCTCTGAGCACTCCCCACAGGACTTCCCGGGATACGGTCGAATGCCTTCTCAGTCCACAAAGCACATGTAGACTGGTTAGGCAAACTCTCATGCACACTCAAGGACCCTGCCGAGAATATAGAGCTGGTCTAGAGTTCCACGACCAGGACGAAAACCACACTGTTTGTCCTGGATCCGAGGTTCGACTATCCGGCGTAGCCTCCTCTCCAGTACACATGAAAAGACCTTACCGGGAAGGCTGAGGAGTGTGATCCACGATAGTTGGAACACACCCTCCGGGTCCCCTTCTTAAAGAGAGGAACCACCACCCCGGTCTCCCAATCCAGAGGTACTGCCCCCAATGTCCACGCCATGTTGCAGAGTCTTGTCAACCAAGACAGCCCCACAGCATCCAGAGCCACCGAGGAGCTTTTTTGAACTACCTCAGCAACTTCAGCCCCAGAAATAGGAGAACCCACCACAGATTCCCCAGGCACTGCTTAATCATAGGAAGACATGTTGGTGGGATTGAGGAGGTCTTCGAAGTATTCCCTCCACCGATCCACAACAGCCGCAGTAGAGGTCAACAGCACACATTACACGGTGTTGACAGTAAATTGCTCTCCCCCAACCCCACCCCCCCAGATAAGCTCTTTCTCATTGCTGGTGTCCACCAGCGGGTTCTAAGATTACCGCCACGACATGCACCAAATACCTTGAGGCCACAGCTCCAATCAGCCGCCTCGACAAGAGAGGCACGGAAAATGGTCCAGCACCTCCCTCGTGACATGTTCAAAGTTCTTCCGGAGGTGGGAATTGAAACTCTCTCTGACAGGAGACTCTGCGAGGCATTCCCAGCAGACCCTCACAATGCATTTGGGCCTGCCAGGTCTATCCGGCATCCTCCCCCACCATCGGAGCCAGCTCACCACCAGGTGGTGATCGGTAGAAAGCTCTGCCCCTCTCGTCACCCGAGTGTCCAAAACATGAGGCCGCAAATCCGATGACACAACTACAAAGTCAATCATGGAACTAAGGCCGAGGGTGTCCTGGTGCCAAGTTCACATATGGACACCCTTATGTTTGAACATTGTGTTTGTTATGTACAATCCGTGACGAGTACAAAAGTCCAATAACAAAGCACCACTTGGGTTCAGATCCGGGTGGCCATTTTTCCCAATCACGCCTCTCCAGGTTTCACTGTCGTTGCCAACATGAGCGTTGAAGCCCCCCAGCAGAACAAGGGAATCACCCGAGGGAGCACTCTCCAGTACTCCCTCAAGGCAATCCAAAGAAGTGGGTACTCTGAGCTGCTGTTTGGTGCGTAAACACAAACAACAGTCAGGACCCGTCCCCCAACCCGAAGGCGGAGGAAGCTACCATCTCGTCTACTGTGTTAAAGTCCAACGTGCAGGCTTTGAGCCGGTGGCAACAATAATTGCCTCCCCAGCCTGTCGCCTCTCATTGCTTGCAATGCCAGAGTGGAAGAGAGTCCGGCCCCTCTAGAGAGAACATGTTCCAGAGCCCTTGCTGTGCGTAGAAGTGAGTCCAACAATATCTAGCCGGAACTTCTCCTTCCTTTCCAGCGAGGTGACGTTCCACGTCTCAAGAGCTAGCTTATGTCGCCGATGATTGGACCGCCAAGTGCCCTGCCTTCGGCTGCTGCCCAGCTCACACTGCACCCGATCTCTATGACCCAGCCCATGAGTGGTGAGCCCATTGGAGGGGGGACCCACATTGCCTCTTCGAGCTGAGCCTGAGTCCCATGGGGACAGGCCCGGCCACCAGGCGCTTGCCATCGTGCCCCACCTCTGGGCCTGGCTCCAGAGTGGAGCCCCGGTGACCCGCGTCAGGGCGAGGAAAAATCTAGGTCCTCGATTAGTACTTCTCGTCTTTGAGCTGCTTTTTGTCTGATCCCTCACCTAGGACCTGTTTGTCTGGGAGACCCTACCAGGGGGCATAGAAGCCCAAGTACCGATGGATGGACGAGCGATAACCTGCTGCCACCTGTCCGCCGCAGCTAAAACCATCCTACTGGTGTGTTTTTGATAACAAGGTAATTTCCGTGCAATCAGAGTCACTTGTACCTTGATGTGTCATTTTCTGTTTGAATTGCTTTATATATATATTTATAAAGTCCGAAATTAAATAGCGTCACAGTCAGCATCACAGACACTATCGTTGACCACATGTACCGCCGCATGCTAGCTAGCTAAGTTTTCTTCATTTTTGTCATAGTCATCTCAAAAAGATGATAACTTGCAACATATGTGCTACGACTTGCAGCAATGTATTTGCGTATGTTAGACACATGCGAAGTCTCAGTTGAATGCCTAATGCATCGTTTAAGTGTGCTTTCCCTGAATGCACAAGAGTTTTTTCCAACTTCTCAGCCTTCAAAACTCACAGCCGTCACCATAAATATGGCAAGAGTAGGACTGATCTGTATAGCGCAGAAGGTTTACCTTGTAATATTGTCTCATGTAGAGCGAAGTGCGATGATATACAGGGCCTTCTCCTGCATTTGAAAAGTCATATTACCGAAGGTAGGACAGTTACGTGCCCCTTCAGTCAATGTGAAAAAAGATTTACAGTCAAGTCTACTTTCACATCGCACGTGTCAAGGAAGCTCTACGGCTACACTGAACGAAGTTTGACTTGCTCAATAGAAAATCCAAGCAGCTCCTGTGCAACACTGATGATGACTATTGTGATACGCAACTTGGGAATTCAGGATATTCCTGTTATGAAGACATGGAGGTCTACCCCGAAAAAACAGATGAAGGTCAATTCCTCAGAAACGTAGCCTTGTTTTATATGAAGCTACAAGAGAAATTGCCACTTCCATCCTCTACTGTTCAAACCATCATTGATCACTAGCAAGAATTACATGACACAAATCAGTCACTTTTGCTGTCCAAACTTAAAGACAAGTTGACACTGCTTGGGCTTGATGAAGCCGCTGTAAGTACTGTGATTGATACCCTGAAAAGTGAGGATCTCCTCAGTGCCAACAATACACACACACACTCAAAACTGACCATAAAAGAAAAACGTTTTACAAAAATAACTTTAAATATGTGGAGCCACTCCCAATTTGTCTTGGTCAGAATGAATCAGGCAAAGAATGTTTTCTACAATATGTGCCAGTGAAAAACACTGTTATCCTTAAAGTCTGTGAGGGAGCAAATACAGCAAGTAAAAACTAGAATCCAACCTGATAATGTTATTCATGATTTGTGGGATGGCACAAATATTTAAAAGAACATGCTGCTCAAAGACAGGACAGACAGCTTAGGCATAATTCTTTATCAAGATTCCTTTGAAGTGGCAAATCCACTAGGGTCTGGAAGGAAAAAGCACAAGATTGTCAACAAGCTGTCCCACCACTCTGGTCGCTTTGGTGTAGAACACATTAAAGCCTTCTACAGAAAGCTAGGAGTATCCAACAATGATTTCAAATTAGAAATTGTCACAGCTGATGAGGTGCTTAAAAAATTGAGAGCGCTCCACCCAAACAAGGCCACCGACCTTGATAATATTCCCTTCAGATTCCTCAGGGACTCTTCCTCCATCATCACGCACATAATAAACCTTTCAATTTCACACGGCCAAGTACGAAAATATTTTAAGACAACAAGAGTAACTCCCCTCTTTGAAAAAGGAAGCAAATTGGAACCTGGCAACTACCGACCTGTTTTTATTCTCAGTTCCATTTCGAAAGTAATGGAAACAATCGTTTATGAACAGGTTGATAGTTGCCTTGCCACTAATAAACTCATATACAAATTCCAATCCGGCTTCAGAACTAACCACTCCACTGACACATGCCTTCTCTATCTGACCGACCACATCAAACATGAGGTGGACGCGGGCAAACACTGCGGCATGGTCATGCTGGACCTTCAGAAGGCATTTGACAGCGTTCACCAGGCTATACTGTTGGATAAGCTCAGAGCAATCGGATTTAACAAAACCTCATCGAGCTGGATGCAATCTTACTTGAGGGGAGAGAACAGGTGGTAGAGGTGAACGGCACCATGCCCCCCCCTCTCAGTGAGGTGTGGAGTCCCCCAAGGCAGAATATTGGGGCCTTCACTGTTCCTAATATACATAAACAACTTGTCATCGGCATGCAACTGTGAATTGTTCTTGTTTGCGGATGACTCGGCCTTGCTGGTATCAGACAAGGGACAAGTCACAGGTGGAGAAAATCCTCAGTGCTGAACTCTGCAGAACTTGCACCTGGCTCGCTGACAACAAGCTATCCATACACTTGGGTAAAACGGAATCCATCCTGTTTGGGTCCCACATCAACCATAAGAAAGTCAATGACTTCACTATAAAAGTGGGTGTCATTGTTATCACCAGGAAGGATGAGGTCACCTACCTAGGTTCCATTCTAGAGGCTAATCTTTCCTGCGATAAAATGGCAACCAAGCTAATCAAAAAGGTCAACCAACGAACGAGATTTCTCTGTAGAATCTCCTCTCTGGTCAACAAAAGCACCATGAGGATTCTGGCGGGAACTCTCGTTCAACCCTTTTTCGATAACGCATGCACCTCCTGGTACCCTAGCACCTCCAAAACCCTCAATTCTAAACTCCAAACATCCCAGAACAAGCAAGTCAGATTACTTCTAGACCTCCACCCCAGATCCCACCTCAGCCCACTTCTCAAAAGTGGGCTGGCTCAGGGTGGAGGACAGAGTAAAACAACTTGCACTGAGCCTAGTCTATAAAATCCGCTACACTTCCCTGATACCAAAGTACATGTCAAACTACTTCCTTAACGTTAATGACCGCCATAACCGCAACACCAGGGGGAGCTCCACTAACCACATTAAACCCAGATTCCGATCTAATAAAGGTCTTAACTCATTCTCTTTCTATGCCACATCAATGTGGAATGCGCTCCCAACAGGTATAAAAGAAAGGGCATCTCTATCCTCCTTCAAAACCGCAATAAAAGTACACCTCCAGGCAGCTACAACCCTAAACTAACACCCTCCCGGATTGTTAATAATCAAATGTAAACAATCAAATGCAGATACTTTTGCTTATGCCTTCTGAGCTCTCTCTCTCTCTCTCTCTATGTCCACTACTTGCTGTACATATCCTACCAAGTCAGACCTACAATGTTCCAATATCCATTTCTCTGTTCTCAATTGTTGATGACTGATGATAACAACCAAACTTAACACCCCCCTCCCCCTCCACACCCCGGATTGTAAATAATGTAAATAATTCAATGTGATTATCTTGTGTGATGACTGTATTATGATAATAGTATATATATGGTAGTGTATATCTGTATCATGAATCAATTTAAGTGGATCCCGACTTCAACAAGTTGAAAAACTTATTTGGGTGTTACCATTTAGTGGTCAATTGTACGGAATATGTACTTCACTGTGCAACCTACTAATAAAAGTCGCAATCAATCAATCAATCAAAGTCCGGCCTTCATGCCAAGAGCCTAAATCTCTAATGTGAGTGACTTCATTAGATACTTTGCTCGCCGGGAAATAGTAGCAACAGGACTACTGCAATTTAACGACAAGCCTCAAAATTTCAGAGCTTGGAAACGCTCCTTTAAAAATGCAATAAATGGATTAGATTTAACAACAAGTGAGGAGATGGACTTGATGTTAAAGTGGCTTGGCAAAGAATCCTCTGAACACGTAGAACAAATTAGAGCCATACACATTAACAACCCAACCAAAGGTCTCAATATGATGTGGGACAGGCTTGAGCAATGTTATGGCTCAGTTGAAGGGATTGAGGATACACTCTTCAAAAGAATTGATATGTTCCCCAAAATCACATCCAAAGACTACACAAAACTAAGGAAGTTAGTGACCTGCTCATGGAAATGCAGAGTGCTGAAGCTGAATTGAGACCTTCCTGGTCTTGCGTTTTTGGATACCGCAAGAGGACTAAATCCAATTGTGCAGAAACTTCCCTTCAATTTGCAAGAAAGGTGGATCACAGTAGGAGCTAAATACAAATGCACACAACGTGTCCCCTTCCCACCATTCCAAGAAGCTAACTCAAGAAATGACCCAAGCTTTAACTTTACATCGTTCCCTGACGTACCCAAACTCGACAAACTGCCATGGAGAGCATATAAACAAAAATAAATGTCAATGCACAAAACTGATGTTGTCTCCAGTTACAATTTAGATACACAAAGAACGGCAAACAAAGCTGTTAACAGCGACAAGCTTTGCCCAATTCACATGAAACCTCATCCCCTCTCGAAGTGCAGATCATTTCGAATGAAAACACTCGATGATCGAAAAGCATTCTTAAAAGAGGACCACATTTGCTTCAAATGCTGTTCTTCATCTACACACAATGCAAAAAACTGTATGGTCAAGATACAGTGCTCTGAGTGTCTTGATGAAAAACACTGCACTGCTCTTCACCCAGGACCAGCACCCTGGTTTAAAGAAACTGAACCTGCAGCAGAGTATGGCGGGGAGAGTGACTCCGCTAAGTCGGAGGAGATCACGTCCAAGTGCACACAGGTTTGTGGCGTGAACGAAGCAGGAAGATCCTGCTCTAAAATTAGTCTTGTTAAAGTGTACCCAGCAGGCCATCCTGAACAAGCAGTAAGGCTCTATGCCATCCATGATGAACAAAGTAACAGGTCGTTAGTATGTCCTGAGTTTTTTGAATTGTTCAATGACCGTGGCCCTAGTTCCCCTTACTCACTAAGGACATGTGCTGGTACTAAAAAAGCAATGGACAGGAGAGCTACAGGATATGTAGTGGCAGCCTTGGATGGTTCAGTCCACATCCCATTGCCTAGCCTCATTGAATGTATAAATATCCCAAACGATAGAGATGAAATTCCCATACCCAGTGCAGCTATGCAACACAGTCACCTAAAGTCAGTAGCTCACCTTATCCCTGACCTGGACTGGATGTTATTAGAGTTCACAAAGTCCATAAACAGATAAGTGGCCTTAACAACGCACCCTATGCACGAAAATTGGACCTCGGGTGGATCATAGTAGGAAACGTGTGTTTAGGTGATGTCCACAAAACTCTCGCTGTGAAGACGCTTTTTCACAAATACAACTGAGAAGGGGCGTCCTACAATGTTTGAGCCATGTCCCAATGTATTTAATGTAATAGCGAGACATTGTGAGCTACAAGTTCCATTCAGCTTCAGCACTCAACTTGTGGATAGCGCTTGTGAACCTGATCATTTAGGATGTAATGTGTTCAAACAAACCAGGCATGACAATTACATCGCACCCTCCATTCAGGACAAAGCCTTCTTGAAAATAATGGAAGAAGGATACAGACAAGAGCTGGAAAGTTCCATTACAATTCAAGTCGCCACGTCAAAAACTCCTTAACAACAGAATTTCACCATTTAATTACAGTAACCGAATGGCAGCTAATGGTTCCAGTATAAAACTGTTTTTTTAAAAACTGCTATGCAGTATGAATACATTTGCATAGCCGTTTTTAAAAACAGTTGTATACTGGAACCATTAGCTGCCAGTAGGTTACTGTAATTAAATGGTGACATTTCTTACAATGTGAGATAATGTGAAAAAAGCAATAAAAAATGATTCAAACAACTCCTAAACCAAACATGCAAAATGTCTAAAAATGCCTGTAATATTGAACATATGTGAGTTTCACTAGAATCAGTTGTTTTTGTAAGGTTTGCAAATACAAATATTAGATTTTAAACATAATGACAGTATAACTGCCACGCTCAATATGAAACCACACATGAAAATTGTCTAATAATTAATTAAGAAATGTATCTTTGTGAGTTTTACTAGAAACATTTTCTTTTGTAAGGGTTGCAAACACAAAAGTTATTTTTTTTTACTCAATATGACAGTAAAACTGCCACGCTCAATATGTCAATTATTTAAACATAACTGCTAAACTACACATGAAAAATGGCTAATAATGCCTCAAATAATGCATTCTTGTGAGTTTTGCTCGAAACATATGCTTTTTTAAGGCTTGCAAACACAAAAAGTAGTTTTTTACTCAATATGACAATAATGTTCTTAGATTACCTGAGAAAATGCGAAAAAAGCAATAAAAATGTATTCCATCATTCCTAAACCAAACATGCAAAATGTCTACAAAAAAAATTAAGAAATGTGTCTTTGAGAGTTTTACTAGAAACAATTTATTTTGTAAGGTTTGCAAACACACAACTTATTTTTTTTACTCAATATGACAGTGTAACTGCCACGCTCACTCAATATGTCAGTTATTTAAACATAACTCCTAAACTACACATTAAAAATGGCTAATAATGCCTCAAATAATGCATTCTTGTGAGTTTTAATCGAAACATATGCTTTTAAGGCTTGCAAACACAAAAAGTATTTTTTTACTCAATATGACAATAATGTTCTTAGAATCCTGAGATAATGCGAAAAAAGCAATAAAAATGTATTCAATCATAATTCCTAAACCAAACATGCAACTTGTCTAAAAATGCCTGTAATATTGAATCCATGTGAGTTTTACTAGAATCAGATAATTTTTTGTAAGGTTTGCAAATACAAAAATTAGGTTTTACTCACTATGACAGTATACTGTCACACGCAATATGAGAGTTATTAAACATAACTAATAAACCACCCATGCAAAATGGCTAAAAATGTCTGAAATTATGCATCATTGGGAGTTTTACTCCAAACATATGCTTTTTTACGGCCTGCACACACAAAAAGTAATTTTTTACTCAATATGACTGTAATTTTCTTAGAATCCTGAGATAATGCAAAAAAAGCAATACAAATTTATTCAAACATAACTCCTAAACTACACATTAAAAATGGCTAATAATGTCTCAAATGATGCATTCTTGTGAGTTTTGCTCGATACATATGCTTTTTTGAGGCTTGCAAACACAAAAAGTAGTTTTTTACTCAATATGACAATTATGTTCTTAGAATCCTGAGATAATGCGAAAAAAGTAATAAAAATGTATTCAATCATAATTCCTAAACCAAACATGTAAATTGTCTAAAAATGCCTGTAATATTGAATCCTTGTGAGTTTTACTAGAATCACTTGTTTTTGTAAGGTTTGCAAATACAAAAATTAGGTTTTACTCACTATGACAGTATACTGTCACACTCAATATGACAGTTATTAAACATAACTAGTAAACCGCCCATGCAAAATGGCTATAAATGTCTGAAATAATGCATCATTGGGAGTTTTACTCCAAACAAATGCTTTTTTAAGGCCTGCAAACACAAAAAGTAGTTTTTTACTCAATATGACTGTAATGTTCTTAGAATCCTGAGATAATGCGAAAAAAGCAATACAAATGTATTCAAGCATAACTCCTAAACAACAGATCCAAAAGGGCTAATAATACCTGGAGATATGTATCTTTGTCAGTTTTACTAGAAAAATAATGTTTTGTAAGGATTGCAAAGACACAAGTTAGTTTTTTTTATTCAATATGACAGTATAACTGTCATACTAAATATGAAAGTTATATAAAAATGACTCCAAAACCAAACATGCATTATGTCTAAAAATGCCTGTAATATGGAATATATGTGAGTTTTACCAGAATCGGGTATTTTGGTAAGGTTTACAAATAAAAAATTATGTTTTACTCATAATGACAGTATAACTGCCACAAACAATATGACAGTTTTTTCAAACATAACTCCTTAACCACAAATGCAAAATGGCTAATATTGCCTGGAAAAATGTAACTTTGTGAGTTTTACTGGAAAAAACATATTTTGTAAGGTTTGCAAAAACAGAAAGTAGTTTTTTACTCAATATGACAATTATGTTCTTAGAATCCTGAGATAATGCGAAAAAAGCAATAAAAATGTATTCCATCATAATTCCTAAACCAAACATGCAAGATGTCTAAAAATGAATTAAGAAATGTATCTTCGTGAGTTTTACTAGAAACATTTTCTTTTGTAAGGTTTGCAAACACACAAGTTAATTCTTTTTACTAATATGACAGTTTAACTGCCACGCTATATGTAAGTTATTTAAACATAACTCCTAAACTACACATGAAAAATGGCTAATAATGCCTCACATAATGCATTCTTGTGAGTTTTGCTCGAAACATATGCTTTTTTAAGGCTTGCAAACACAAAAAGTAGTTTTTTTACTCAATATGACAATAATGTTCTTAGAATCCTGAGATAATGCGAAAAAAGCAATACAAATGTATTCAATCATAATTCCTAAACCAAACATGCAACTTGTCTAAAAATGCCTGTAATATTGAATCCATGTGAGTTTTACTAGAATAAGTTGTTTTTGTAATGTTTACAAATACAAAACTTGGGTTTTACTCACTATGACAGTATACTGTCACACTCACTATGAAAGTTATTAAACATAACTAGTAAACCACACATGCAAAATGGCTAATAATGCCTGAAATAATGCATCATTGGGAGTTTTACTCTAAACATATGCTTTTTTAAGGCTTGCAAAAACAAAAAGTAGTTTTTTACTCAATATGACAGTAATGTTCTTGGAATCCTGAGATAATGCGAAAAAAGCAATAAAAATGTATTCAAACATATATCCTAAACAACACATGCAAAATGGCTATTAAAGCCTAGAGACGTGTATCTTTGTTAGTTTTACTAGAAAAATTATCTTTTGTAAGGTTTGCAAGGACACAAATTAGTTTTTTTAATTCAATACGACAGTATAACTGTCATACAGAATATGAAAGTTATTTGAACATAACTCCAAAACCAACTATGCTATCCGTCTAAAAAGGCCTGTAATACATGTGAGTTTTACTAGAAACAGTTTTTTTGTAAGGTTTGCAAATACAAAAATTAGGTTTTACTCACTATGACAGTATACTGTCACATTTAATATGACAGTTTTTAAACATAACTCCTAAACAACACATGCGAAATTGCTAATAATGACTGGAGAAATGTATCTTTGTTAGTTTTACTAGAATAATGATCTTTTGTAGAGTTTGCAAAGACAGAAGTTGGTCGTTTTACTCAATATGACTACATATGAAAGTTATATAAACATTACTCCAAAATTCAAACATGCAATATGTCTAAAAATGCCTGTAATATTGAATCTATGTGACTTTTTCCAGAATCAGGTATTTTGGTAAAGTTCACAAATACAAAAATTAGGTGTTACTCATAATGACAATTTTACTGCCACATTCAATATGACAGTTATTTAAACATAACTCTTAAACCACACGTGTAAAATGGCTAATATTGCCTGGAAAATGTATCTTTGTGAGTTTTACTGAAAAAAATATTTTGTTAGGTTTGTAAAGACACAAGTTAGTTTTTTTTACTCAATATGACAGTATAACTGTCATACTAAATATGAAAGTTATATAAACATAACTCCAAAAGCAAACATGCATTATGTCTAAAAATGCCTGTAATATTGTATTCATGTGAGTTTAACTAGAATCAGTTGTTTTTGTAAGGTTTGCAAATACAATATATGGGTTTTTCTTAATATGACAGTATACTGTCACACTCAATCTGACAGTTATTTAAACATAACTCCTAAACCACACATGCAAAACGGCTAATAATGCCTGGAGAAATGTATCTTTGTGAGTTTTACTAGAAAAATATATTTTGTAAGGTTTGCAAAGACACAAGTTAGTTGTTTCACTCAATATGACGGTATCATACTAAATCCAATTTGCTTCCGCTTATCCGAGGTCGGGTTGCGGGGGCAGCAGCATAGGCAGAGAAGCCCAGACTTCCCTCTCCCCAGCCAATTTGTCCAGCTCTTCTCGGGGGATCCCGAGGCATTCCCAGGCCAGCCGGGAGACATAGTCTTCCAAATGTGTCCTGGGTCTTCCCCGTGGCCTCCTGCCGGTCGGACTTGCCCTAAACACCTCCCGAGGGAGGCATTCGGGTGGCATCCTGAGCAGATGCCCGAACCACCTCATCTGGCTCCTCTCAATGTGGAGGAGCAGCAGATTTACTCTGAGTTCCTCCCGGATGACAGAGCTTCTCACCCTATCTCTAGGCAGAGACCCGCCACCCGGCGGAGGAAACTCATTTCGGCCGCTTGTACCCGTGATCTTGTCCTTTCGGTCATAACCCAAAGCTCATGACCATAGGTGAATTGGGAACGTAGATCGACCGGTAAATTGAGAGCTTTGCCTTACGGCTCAGCTCCTTCTTCACCACAACGGATCGATACAGCGTCCTCATTACTGAAGATGCCGCACCGATCCGCCTGTGGATCTCACGATCCACTGTTCCCTCACTCGTGAACAAGACTCCTAGGTTCTTGAACTCTTCCACTTGGGGCAAGATCTCCTCCCCAACCTGTAGATGGCACTCCACCCTTTTCCGGGCGAGAACCATGGACTCAGACTTGGAGGTGCTGATTCTCATCCCAGTCGCTTCACACTCTGCTGCGAACCGATCCAATGAGAGCTGAAGATCCTGGCCAGTTGAAGCCATCAGGACCACATTATCTGCAAAAAGCAGAGACCTAATCCTGCAGCCAACAAACCGGATCCCCTCAACACCATGACTGCGCCTACAAATTCTGTCCATAAAAGTTATGAACAGTATCGGTGACAAAGGGCAGCCTTGGCGGAGTCCAACCATCACTGGAAAGGGGTCCGACTTACTGCCGGCAAAGCGGACCAAGCTCTGACACTGATCATACAGGGAGCGACCCGCCACAATCAGACAGTCCGATACCCCATACTCTCTGAGCACTCCCCACAGGACTTCCCGGGATAGGGTCGAATGCCTTCTCAGTCCACAAAGCACATGTAGACTGGTTAGGCAAACTCCCATGCACACTCAACGACCCTGCCGAGAATACAGAGCTGGTCTAGAGTTCCACGACCAGGATTAAAACCACACTGTTTGTCCTGGATCCGAGGTTCGACTATCCGGCGTAGCCTCCTCTCCAGTACACATGAAAAGACCTTACCGGGAAGGCTGAGGAGTGTGTTCCACGATAGTTGGAACACACCCTCCGGTTCCCCTTCTTACAGAGAGGAACCACCACCCCGGTCTCCCAATCCAGAGGTACCGCCCCCAATGTCCACGCCATGTTGCAGAGTCTTGTCAACCAAGACAGCCCCACAGCATCCAGAGCCACCGAAGAGCTTTTTAACTACCTCAGCAACTTCAGCCCCAGAAATAGGAGAACCCACCACAGATTCCCTAGGCACTGCTTAATCATAGGAAGACATGTTGGTGGGATTGAGGAGGTCTTCGAAGTATTCCCTCCACCGATCCACAACAGCCGCAGTAGAGGTCAGCAGCACACATTACACGGTGTTGACAGTAAATAGGCTCTTTCTTCAGTTTGACGGCTTCCCTCACTGCTGGTGTCCACGACATGCACCAAACACCTTGAGGCCACAGCTCCAATCAGCCGCCTCGACAAGAGAGGCACGGAAAATGGTCCAGCACCTCCCTCGTGACATGTTCAAAGTTCTTCCGGAGGTGGGAATTGAAACTCTCTCTGACAGGAGACTCTGCTAGGCGTTCCCAGCAGATCCTCACAATGCATTTGGGCCTGCCAGGTCTGTCCGGCATCCACCCCCACCATCGGAGCCAGCTCACCACCAGGTGGTGATCGGTAGAAAGCTCTGCCCCTCTCGTCACCCGAGTGTCCAAAACATGAGGCCGCAAATCCGATGACACAACTACAAAGTCAATCATGGAACTGCGGCCGAGGGTGTCCTGGTGCCAAGTGCACATATGGACACCCTTATGTTTGAACATTGTGTTTGTTATGGACAATCCGTGACGTGTACAAAAGTCCAATAACAAAGCACCCCTTGGGTACAGATCCGGGTGGCCATTTTTCCCAATCACGCCTCTCCAGGTTTCACTGTCGTTGCCAACATGAGCGTTGAAGCCCCCCAGCAGAACAAGGGAATCACCCGAGGGAGCACTCTCCAGTACTCCCTCAAGGGAATCCAAAGAAGCGGGTACTCTGAGCTGCTGTTTGGTGCGTAAACACAAACAACAGTCAGGACCCGTCCCCCAACCCGAAGGCGGAGGAAGCTACCATCTCGTCTACTGTGTTAAAGTCCAATGTGCAGGCTTTGAGCCGGGGCCTGTCGCTCTCATTGCTTGCAATGCCAGAGTGGAAGAGAGTACGGCCCCTCTAAGAGAACAGGTTCCAGATCCCTTGCTGTGCGTAGAAGTGAGTCCAACTATATCTACCTGGAACTTCTCCTTCCCTCCCAGCGAGGTGACGTTCCACGTCTCAAGAGCTAGCTTATGTCGCCGATGATTGGACCGCCAAGTGCCCTGCCTTCGGCAGGGCACTTGGCACTTTTTAAACATAACTCCTAAACAACACATGCGAAATTGCTAATAATGACTGGAGAAATGTATCTTTGTTAGTTTTACTAGAATAATGATATTTTGTACGGTTTGCAAAGACACAAGTTGGTTGTTTTACTCAATATGACTACATATGAAAGTTATATAAACATTACTCCAAAATTCAAACATGCAATATGTCTAAAAATGCCTGTAATATTGAATCTATGTGAGTTTTACCAGAATCGGGTATTTTGGTAAGGTTTACAAATACAAAAATTAGGTGTTACTCATAATGACAGTTTTACTGCCACATTCAATATGACAGTTATTTAAACATAACTCTTAAACCACACATGGGGCGGCGTGACGAAGTTGGTAGAGTGGCCGTGCCAGCAATCGGAGGGTTGCTGGTTACTGGGGTTCAATCCCCACCTTCTACCATCTTAGTCACGTCCGTTGTGTCCTTAGGCAAGACACTTCACGCCTGCTCCTGATGGCTGCTGGTTAGCGCCTTGCATGGCAGCTCCCGCCATCAGTGTGTGAATGTGTGTGTGAATGGGCGAATGTGGAAATACTGTCAAAGCGCTTTGAGTACCTTGAAGGTAGAAAAGCGCTATACAAGTATAACCCATTTATCATTTATTATTTTACATGTAAAATGGCTAATATTGCCTGGAAAATTTATCTTTGTGAGTTTTACTGAAAAAAAAATATTTTGTAAGGTTTGGAAAGACACAAGTTAGTTTTTTTTACTCAATATGACAGTATAACTGTCATACTAAAAATGAAAGTTATATGAACATAACTCCAAAAGCAAACATGCATTATGTCTAAAAATGCCTGTAATATTGTATTCATGTGAGTTGAACTAGAATCAGTTGTTTTTGTAAGGTTTGCAAATACAACATATGGGTTTTTCGCACTATGACAGTATACTGTCAAACTCAATCTGACAGTTATTTAAACATAACTCCTAAACCACACATGACAATGACTAATAATGCCTGGAGAAATGTATCTTTGTGAGTTTTACTAGAAAAAATATATTTTGTAAGGTTTGCAAAGACACAAGTTAGTTGTTTTACTCAATATGACAGTATAACTGTCATACTAAATCCATCCATGCATCCATTTTCTTCCGCTTATCCGAGGTCGGGTTGCAGGGGCAGCAGCCTAAGCAGAGAAGCCCAGACTTCCCTTCCATCCTGAGCAGATGCCCGAACCACCTCATCTGGCTCCTCTCAATGTGGAGGAGCAGCAGCTTTACTCTGAGTTCCTCCCGGATGACGGAGCTTCTCACCCTATCTCTAGGGAGAGACCCGCCACCCGGCGGAGGAAACTCATTTCGGCCGCTTGTACCCGTGATCTTGTCCTTTCGGTCATAACCCAAAGCTCATGACCATAGGTGAATTGGGAACGTAGATCGACCGGTAAATTGAGAGCTTTGCCTTACGGCTCAGCTCTTTATTCACCACAACGGATCGATACAGCGTCCTCATTACTGAAGATGCCGCACCGATCCGCCTGTGGATCTCACGATCCACTGTTCCCTCACTCGTGAACAAGACTCCTAGGTTCTTGAACTCTTCCACTTGGGGCAAGATCTCCTCCCCAAACTGTAGATGGCACTCCACCCTTTTCCGGGCGAGAACCATGGACTCAGACTTGGAGGTGCTGATTCTCATCCCAGTCTCTTCACACTCGGCTGCGAACCGATCCAATGAGAGCTGAAGATCCTGGCCAGTTGTAGCCATCAGGACCACATTATCTGCAAAAAGCAGAGACCTAATACTGCAGCCACCAAACCGGATCCCCTCAACACCATGACTGCGCCTAGAAATTCTGTCCATAAAAGTTATGAACAGAATCGGTGACAAAGGGCAGCCTTGGCGGAGTCCAACCCTCACTGGAAAGGGGTCCGACTTACTGCCGGCAATGCGGACCAAGCTCTGACACTGATCATACAGGGAGCGACCCGCCACAATCAAACAGACCCATACTCTCTGAGCACTCCCCACAGGACTTCCCGGTCGAATGCCTTCTCAGTCCACAAATCACATGTAGACTGGTTAGGCAAACTCCCATGCACACTCAAGGACCCTGCCGAGAATATAGAGCTGGTCTAGAGTTCCACGACCAGGACGAAAACCACACTGTTCGTCCTGGATCCGAGGTTCGACTATCCGGCGTAGCCTCCTCTCCAGTACACATGAAAAGACCTTACCGGGAAGGCTGAGGAGTGTGATCCACGATAGTTGGAACACACCCTCCGGTTCCCCTTCTTAAAGAGAGGAACCACCACCCCGGTCTCCCAATCCAGAGGTACTGCCCCCAATGTCCACGCCATGTTGCAGAGTCTTGTCAACCAAGACAGCCCCACAGCATCCAGAGCCACCGAGGAGCTTTTTTGAACTACCTCAGCAACTTCAGCCCCAGAAATAGGAGAACCCACCACAGATTCCCCAGGCACTGCTTAATCATAGGAAGACATGTTGGTGGGATTGAGGAGGTCTTCGAAGTATTCCCTCCACCGATCCACAACAGCCGCAGTAGAGGTCAACAGCACACATTACACGGTGTTGACAGTAAATTGCTCTCTCCCAACCCCACCCCCCCCAGATAGGCTCTTTCTCATTGCTGGTGTCCACCAGCGGGTTCTAAGATTACCGCCGCTTGAGTCCCATTGGGACAGGCCCGGCCACCAGGCGCTCGCCATCGTGCAGGCTTTGAGCCGGTGGCAACAATAATTGCCTCCCCAGCCTGTCGCCTCTCATTGCTTGCAATGCCAGAGTGGAAGAGAGTCCGGCCCCTCTAGAGAGAACATGTTCCAGAGCCCTTGCTGTGCGTAGAAGTGAGTCCAACAATATCTAGCCGGAACTTCTCCTTCCTTTCCAGCGAGGTGACGTTCCACGTCTCAAGAGCTAGCTTATGTCGCCGATGATTGGACCGCCAAGTGCCCTGCCTTCGGCTGCTGCCCAGCTCACACTGCACCCGATCTCTATGACCCAGCCCATGAGTGGTGAGCCCATTGGAGGGGGGACCCACATTGCCTCTTCGAGCTGAGCCTGAGTCCCATGGGGACAGGCCCGGCCACCAGGCGCTTGCCATCGTGCCCCACCTCTGGGCCTGGCTCCAGAGTGGAGCCCCGGTGACCCGCGTCAGGGCGAGGAAAAATCTAGGTCCTCGATTAGTACTTCTCGTCTTTGAGCTGCTTTTTGTCTGATCCCTCACCTAGGACCTGTTTGTCTGGGAGACCCTACCAGGGGGCATAGAAGCCCAAGTACCAATGGATGGACGAGCGATAACCTGCTGCCACCTGTCCGCCGCAGCTAAAACCATCCTACTGGTGTGTTTTTGATAACAAGGTAATTTCCGTGCAATCAGAGTCACTTGTACCTTGATGTGTCATTTTCTGTTTGAATTGCTTTATATATATATTTATAAAGTCCGAAATTAAATAGCGTCACAGTCAGCATCACAGACACTATCGTTGACCACATGTACCGCCGCATGCTAGCTAGCTAAGTTTTCTTCATTTTTGTCATAGTCATCTCAAAAAGATGATAACTTGCAACATATGTGCTACGACTTGCAGCAATGTATTTGCGTATGTTAGACACATGCGAAGTCTCAGTTGAATGCCTAATGCATCGTTTAAGTGTGCTTTCCCTGAATGCACAAGAGTTTTTTCCAACTTCTCAGCCTTCAAAACTCACAGCCGTCACCATAAATATGGCAAGAGTAGGACTGATCTGTATAGCGCAGAAGGTTTACCTTGTAATATTGTCTCATGTAGAGCGAAGTGCGATGATATACGGGGCCTTCTCCTGCATTTGAAAAGTCATATTACCGAAGGTAGGACAGTTACGTGCCCCTTCAGTCAATGTGAAAAAAGATTTACAGTCAAGTCTACTTTCACATCGCACGTGTCAAGGAAGCTCTACGGTTACACTGAACGAAGTTTGACTTGCTCAATAGAAAATCCAAGCAGCTCCTGTGCAACACTGATGATGACTATTGTGATACGCAACTTGGGAATTCAGGATATTCCTGTTATGAAGACATGGAGGTCTACCCCGAAAAAACAGATGAAGGTCAATTCCTCAGAAACGTAGCCTTGTTTTATATGAAGCTACAAGCGAAATTGCCACTTCCATCCTCTACTGTTCAAACCATCATTGATCACTAGCAAGAATTACATGACACAAATCAGTCACTTTTGCTGTCCAAACTTAAAGACAAGTTGACACTGCTTGGGCTTGATGAAGCCGCTGTAAGTACTGTGATTGATACCCTGAAAAGTGAGGATCTCCTCAGTGCCAACAATACACACACACACTCAAAACTGACCATAAAAGAAAAACGTTTTACAAAAATAACTTTAAATATGTGGAGCCACTCCCAATTTGTCTTGGTCAGAATGAATCAGGCAAAGAATGTTTTCTACAATGTGTGCCAGTGAAAAACACTGTTATCCTTAAAGTCTGTGAGGGAGCAAATACAGCAAGTAAAAACTAGAATCCAACCTGATAATGTTATTCATGATTTGTGGGATGGCACAAATATTTAAAAGAACATGCTGCTCAAAGACAGGACAGACAGCTTAGGCATAATTCTTTATCAAGATTCCTTTGAAGTGGCAAATCCACTAGGGTCTGGAAGGAAAAAGCACAAGATTGTCAACAAGCTGTCCCACCACTCTGGTCGCTTTGGTGTAGAACACATTAAAGCCTTCTACAGAAAGCTAGGAGTATCCAACAATGATTTCAAATTAGAAATTGTCACAGCTGATGAGGTGCTTAAAAAATTGATAGCGCTCCACCCAAACAAGGCCACCGACCTTGATAATATTCCCTTCAGATTCCTCAGGGACTCTTCCTCCATCATCACGCACATAATAAACCTTTCAATTTCACACGGCCAAGTACGAAAATATTTTAAGACAACAAGAGTAACTCCCCTCTTTGAAAAAGGAAGCAAATTGGAACCTGGCAACTACCGACCTGTTTTTATTCTCAGTTCCATTTCGAAAGTAATGGAAACAATCGTTTATGAACAGGTTGATAGTTGCCTTGCCACTAATAAACTCATATACAAATTCCAATCCGGCTTCAGAACTAACCACTCCACTGACACATGCCTTCTCTATCTGACCGACCACATCAAACATGAGGTGGACGCGGGCAAACACTGCGGCATGGTCATGCTGGACCTTCAGAAGGCATTTGACAGCGTTCACCAGGCTATACTGTTGGATAAGCTCAGAGCAATCGGATTTAACAAAACCTCATCGAGCTGGATGCAATCTTACTTGAGGGGAGAGAACAGGTGGTAGAGGTGAACGGCACCATGCCCCCCCCTCTCAGTGAGGTGTGGAGTCCCCCAAGGCAGAATATTGGGGCCTTCACTGTTCCTAATATACATAAACAACTTGTCATCGGCATGCAACTGTGAATTGTTCTTGTTTGCGGATGACTCGGCCTTGCTGGTATCAGACAAGGGACAAGTCACAGGTGGAGAAAATCCTCAGTGCTGAACTCTGCAGAACTTGCACCTGGCTCGCTGACAACAAGCTATCCATACACTTGGGTAAAACGGAATCCACCCTGTTTGGGTCCCACATCAACCATAAGAAAGTCAATGACTTCACTATAAAAGTGGGTGTCATTGTTATCACCAGGAAGGATGAGGTCACCTACCTAGGTTCCATTCTAGAGACTAATCTTTCCTGCGATAAAATGGCAACCAAGCTAATCAAAAAGGTCAACCAACGAACGAGATTTCTCTGTAGAATCTCCTCTCTGGTCAACAAAAGCACCATGAGGATTCTGGCGGGAACTCTCGTTCAACCCTTTTTCGATAACGCATGCACCTCCTGGTACCCTAGCACCTCCAAAACCCTCAATTCTAAACTCCAAACATCCCAGAACAAGCAAGTCAGATTACTTCTAGACCTCCACCCCAGATCCCACCTCACTCCTACCCACTTCTCAAAAGTGGGCTGGCTCAGGGTGGAGGACAGAGTAAAACAACTTGCACTGAGCCTAGTCTATAAAATCCGCTACACTTCCCTGATACCGGAGTACATGTCAAACTACTTCCTTAACGTTAATGACCGCCATAACCGCAACACCAGGGGGAGCTCCACTAACCACATTAAACCCAGATTCCGATCTAATAAAGGTCTTAACTCATTCTCTTTCTATGCCACATCAATGTGGAATGCGCTCCCAACAGGTATAAAAGAAAGGGCATCTCTATCCTCCTTCAAAACCGCAATAAAAGTACACCTCCAGGCAGCTACAACCCTAAACTAACACCCTCCCGGATTGTTAATAATCAAATGTAAACAATCAAATGCAGATACTTTTGCTTATGCCTTCTGAGCTCTCTCTCTCTCTCTCTCTATGTCCACTACTTGCTGTACATATCCTACCAAGTCAGACCTACAATGTTCCAATATCCATTTCTCTGTTCTCAATTGTTGATGACTGATGATAACAACCAAACTTAACACCCCCCTCCCCCTCCACACCCCGGATTGTAAATAATGTAAATAATTCAATGTGATTATCTTGTGTGATGACTGTATTATGATAATAGTATATATATGGTAGTGTATATCTGTATCATGAATCAATTTAAGTGGATCCCGACTTCAACAAGTTGAAAAACTTATTTGGGTGTTACCATTTAGTGGTCAATTGTACGGAATATATACTTCACTGTGCAACCTACTAATAAAAGTCGCAATCAATCAATCAATCAAAGTCCGGCCTTCATGCCAAGAGCCTAAATCTCTAATGTGAGTGACTTCATTAGATACTTTGCTCGCCGGGAAATAGTAGCAACAGGACTACTGCAATTTAACGACAAGCCTCAAAATTTCAGAGCTTGGAAACGCTCCTTTAAAAATGCAATAAATGGATTAGATTTAACAACAAGTGAGGAGATTGACTTGATGTTAAAGTGGCTTGGCAAAGAATCCTCTGAACACGTAGAACAAATTAGAGCCATACACATTAACAACCCAACCAAAGGTCTCAATATGATGTGGGACAGGCTTGAGCAATGTTATGGCTCAGTTGAAGGGATTGAGGATACACTCTTCAAAAGAATTGATATGTTCCCCAAAATCACATCCAAAGACTACACAAAACTAAGGAAGTTAGTGACCTGCTCATGGAAATGCAGAGTGCTAAAGCTGAATTGAGACCTTCCTGGTCTTGCGTTTTTGGATACCGCAAGAGGACTAAATCCAATTGTGCAGAAACTTCCCTTCAATTTGCAAGAAAGGTGGATCACAGTAGGAGCTAAATACAAATGCACACAACGTGTCCCCTTCCCACCATTCCAAGAAGCTAACTCAAGAAATGACCCAAGCTTTAACTTTACATCGTTCCCTGACGTACCCAAACTCGACAAACTGCCATGGAGAGCATATAAACAAAAATAAATGTCAATGCACAAAACTGATGTTGTCTCCAGTTACAATTTAGATACACAAAGAACGGCAAACAAAGCTGTTAACAGCGACAAGCTTTGCCCAATTCACATGAAACCTCATCCCCTCTCGAAGTGCAGATCATTTCGAATGAAAACACTCGATGATCGAAAAGCATTCTTAAAAGAGGACCACATTTGCTTCAAATGCTGTTCTTCATCTACACACAATGCAAAAAACTGTATGGTCAAGATACAGTGCTCTGAGTGTCTTGATGAAAAACACTGCACTGCTCTTCACCCAGGACCAGCACCCTGGTTTAAAGAAACTGAACCTGCAGCAGAGTATGGCGGGGAGAGTGACTCCGCTAAGTCGGAGGAGATCACGTCCAAGTGCACACAGGTTTGTGGCGTGAACGAAGCAGGCAGATCCTGCTCTAAAATTAGTCTTGTTAAAGTGTACCCAGCAGGCCATCCTGAACAAGCAGTAAGGCTCTATGCCATCCATGATGAACAAAGTAACAGGTCGTTAGTATGTCCTGCGTTTTTTGAATTGTTCAATGACCGTGGCCCTAGTTCCCCTTACTCACTAAGGACATGTGCTGGTACTAAAAAAGCAATGGACAGGAGAGCTACAGGATATGTAGTGGCAGCCTTGGATGGTTCAGTCCACATCCCATTGCCTAGCCTCATTGAATGTATAAATATCCCAAACGATAGAGATGAAATTCCCATACCCAGTGCAGCTATGCAACACAGTCACCTAAAGTCAGTAGCTCACCTTATCCCTGACCTGGACTGGATGTTATTAGAGTTCACAAAGTCCATAAACAGATAAGTGGCCTTAACAACGCACCCTATGCACGAAAATTGGACCTCGGGTGGATCATAGTAGGAAACGTGTGTTTAGGTGATGTCCACAAAACTCTCGCTGTGAAGACGCTTTTTCACAAATACAACTGAGAAGGGGCGTCCTACAATGTTTGAGCCATGTCCCAATGTATTTAATGTAATAGCGAGACATTGTGAGCTACAAGTTCCATTCAGCTTCAGCACTCAACTTGTGGATAGCGCTTGGGAACCTGATAATTTAGGATGTAATGTGTTCAAACAAACCAGGCATGACAATTACATCGCACCCTCCATTCAGGACAAAGCCTTCTTGAAAATAATGGAAGAAGGATACAGACAAGAGCTGGAAAGTTCCATTACAATTCAAGTCGCCACGTCAAAAACTCCTTAACAACAGAATTTCACCATTTAATTACAGTAACCGAATGGCAGCTAATGGTTCCAGTATAAAACTGTTTTTTTAAAAACTGCTATGCAGTATGAATACATTTGCATAGCCGTTTTTAAAAACAGTTGTATACTGGAACCATTAGCTGCCAGTAGGTTACTGTAATTAAATGGTGACATTTCTTACAATGTGAGATAATGTGAAAAAAGCAATAAAAAATGATTCAAACAACTCCTAAACCAAACATGCAAAATGTCTAAAAATGCCTGTAATATTGAACATATGTGAGTTTCACTAGAATCAGTTGTTTTTGTAAGGTTTGCAAATACAAATATTAGATTTTAAACATAATGACAGTATAACTGCCACGCTCAATATGAAACCACACATGAAAATTGTCTAATAATTAATTAAGAAATGTATCTTTGTGAGTTTTACTAGAAACATTTTCTTTTGTAAGGGTTGCAAACACAAAAGTTATTTTTTTTTACTCAATATGACAGTAAAACTGCCACGCTCAATATGTCAGTTATTTAAACATAACTGCTAAACTACACATGAAAAATGGCTAATAATGCCTCAAATAATGCATTCTTGTGAGTTTTGCTCGAAACATATGCTTTTTTAAGGCTTGCAAACACAAAAAGTAGTTTTTTACTCAATATGACTATAATGTTCTTAGATTATCTGAGAAAATGCGAAAAAAGCAATAAAAATGTATTCCATCATTCCTAAACCAAACATGCAAAATGTCTACAAAAAAAATTAAGAAATGTGTCTTTGAGAGTTTTACTAGAAACAATTTATTTTGTAAGGTTTGCAAACACACAAGTTATTTTTTTTACTCAATATGACAGTGTAACTGCCACGCTCACTCAATATGTCAGTTATTTAAACATAACTCCTAAACTACACATTAAAAATGGCTAATAATGCCTCAAATAATGCATTCTTGTGAGTTTTAATCGAAACATATGTTTTTTTAAGGCTTGCAAACACAAAAAGTAGTTTTTTACTCAATATGACAATAATGTTCTTAGAATCCTGAGATAATGCGAAAAAAGCAATAAAAATGTATTCAATCATAATTCCTAAACCAAACATGCAACTTGTCTAAAAATGCCTGTAATATTGAATCCATGTGAGTTTTACTAGAATCAGATAATTTTTTGTAAGGTTTGCAAATACAAAAATTAGGTTTTACTCACTATGACAGTATACTGTCACACGCAATATGAGAGTTATTAAACATAACTAATAAACCACCCATGCAAAATGGCTAAAAATGTCTGAAATTATGCATCATTGGGAGTTTTACTCCAAACATATGCTTTTTTACGGCCTGCACACACAAAAAGTAATTTTTTACTCAATATGACTGTAATTTTCTTAGAATCCTGAGATAATGCAAAAAAAGCAATACAAATTTATTCAAACATAACTCCTAAACTACACATTAAAAATGGCTAATAATATCTCAAATGATGCATTCTTGTGAGTTTTGCTCGATACATATGCTTTTTTGAGGCTTGCAAACACAAAAAGTAGTTTTTTACTCAATATGACAATTATGTTCTTAGAATCCTGAGATAATGCGAAAAAAGTAATAAAAATGTATTCAATCATAATTCCTAAACCAAACATGCAAAATGTCTAAAAATGGCTGTAATATTGAACATATGTGAGTTTCACTAGAATCAATTGTTTTTGTAAGGTTTGCAAATACAAATATTAGATTTTAAACATAATGACAGTATAACTGCCACGCTCAATATGAAACCACACATGAAAATTGTCTAATAATTAATTAAAAAATGTATCTTTGTGAGTTTTACTAGAAACATTTTCTTTTGTAAGGGTTGCAAACACAAAAGTTTTTTTTTTTTACTCAATATGACAGTAAAACTGCCACGCTCAATATTTCAGTTATTTAAACATAACTCCTAAACTACACATTAAAAATGGCTAATAATGCCTCAAATAATGCATTCTTGTGAGTTTTAATCGAAACATATGCTTTTTTAAGGCTTGCAAACACAAAAAGTAGTTTTTTACTCAATATGACAATAATGTTCTTAGAATCCTGAGATAATGCGAAAAAAGCAATAAAAATGTATTCAATCATAATTCCTAAACCAAACATGCAACTTGTCTATAAATGCCTGTAATATTGAATCCATGTGAGTTTTACTAGAATCAGATAATTTTTTGTAAGGTTTGCAAATACAAAAATTAGGTTTTACTCACTATGACAGTATACTGTCACACGCAATATGAGAGTTATTAAACATAACTAATAAACCACCCATGCAAAATGGCTAAAAATGTCTGAAATTATGCATCATTGGGAGTTTTACTCCAAACATATGCTTTTTTACGGCCTGCACACACAAAAAGTAATTTTTTACTCAATATGACTGTAATTTTCTTAGAATCCTGAGATAATGCAAAAAAAAGCAATACAAATTTATTCAAACATAACTCCTAAACTACACATTAAAAATGGCTAATAATATCTCAAATGATGCATTCTTGTGAGTTTTGCTCGATACATATGCTTTTTTGAGGCTTGCAAACACAAAAAGTAGTTTTTTACTCAATATGACAATTATGTTCTTAGAATCCTGAGATAATGCGAAAAGAGTAATAAAAATGTATTCAATCATAATTCCTAAACCAAACATGCAAATTGTCTAAAAATGCCTGTAATATTGAATCCTTGTGAGTTTTACTAGAATCACTTGTTTTTGTAAGGTTTCAAATACAAAAATTAGGTTTTACTCACTATGACAGTATACTGTCACACTCAATATGACAGTTATTAAACATAACTAGTAAACCGCCCATGCAAAATGGCTATAAATGTCTGAAATAATGCATCATTGGGAGTTTTACTCCAAACACATGCTTTTTTAAGGCCTGCAAACACAAAAAGTAGTTTTTTACTCAATATGACTGTAATGTTCTTAGAATCCTGAGATAATGCGAAAAAAGCAATACAAATGTATTCAAGCATAACTCCTAAACAACAGATCCAAAAGGGCTAATAATACCTGGAGATATGTATCTTTGTCAGTTTTACTAGAAAAATAATGTTTTGTAAGGATTGCAAAGACACAAGTTAGTTTTTTTAATTCAATATGACAGTATAACTGTCATACTAAATATGAAAGTTATATAAAAATGACTCCAAAACCAAACATGCATTATGTCTAAAAATGCCTGTAATATGGAATATATGTGAGTTTTACCAGAATCGGGTATTTTGGTAAGGTTTACAAATAAAAAATTATGTTTTACTCATAATGACAGTATAACTGCCACAAACAATATGACAGTTTTTTCAAACATAACTCCTTAACCACAAATGCAAAATGGCTAATATTGCCTGGAGAAATGTAACTTTGTGAGTTTTACTGGAAAAAACATATTTTGTAAGGTTTGCAAAAACAGAAAGTAGTTTTTTACTCAATATGACAATTATGTTCTTAGAATCCTGAGATAATGCGAAAAAAGCAATAAAAATGTATTCCATCATAATTCCTAAACCAAACATGCAAGATGTCTAAAAATGAATTAAGAAATGTATCTTCGTGAGTTTTACTAGAAACATTTTCTTTTGTAAGGTTTGCAAACACACAAGTTAATTCTTTTTACTAATATGACAGTTTAACTGCCACGCTATATGTAAGTTATTTAAACATAACTCCTAAACTACACATGAAAAATGGCTAATAATGCCTCACATAATGCATTCTTGTGAGTTTTGCTCGAAACATATGCTTTTTTAAGGCTTGCAAACACAAAAAGTAGTTTTTTTACTCAATATGACAATAATGTTCTTAGAATCCTGAGATAATGCGAAAAAAGCAATACAAATGTATTCAATCATAATTCCTAAACCAAACATGCAACTTGTCTAAAAATGCCTGTAATATTGAATCCATGTGAGTTTTACTAGAATAAGTTGTTTTTGTAATGTTTACAAATACAAAACTTGGGTTTTACTCACTATGACAGTATACTGTCACACTCACTATGAAAGTTATTAAACATAACTAGTAAACCACACATGCAAAATGGCTAATAATGCCTGAAATAATGCATCATTGGGAGTTTTACTCTAAACATATGCTTTTTTAAGGCTTGCAAAAACAAAAAGTAGTTTTTTACTCAATATGACAGTAATGTTCTTGGAATCCTGAGATAATGCGAAAAAAGCAATAAAAATGTATTCAAACATATATCCTAAACAACACATGCAAAATGGCTATTAAAGCCTAGAGACGTGTATCTTTGTTAGTTTTACTAGAAAAATTATCTTTTGTAAGGTTTGCAAGGACACAAATTAGTTTTTTTAATTCAATACGACAGTATAACTGTCATACAGAATATGAAAGTTATTTGAACATAACTCCAAAACCAACTATGCTATCCGTCTAAAAAGGCCTGTAATACATGTGAGTTTTACTAGAAACAGTTTTTTTGTAAGGTTTGCAAATACAAAAATTAGGTTTTACTCACTATGACAGTATACTGTCACATTTAATATGACAGTTTTTAAACATAACTCCTAAACAACACATGCGAAATTGCTAATAATGACTGGAGAAATGTATCTTTGTTAGTTTTACTAGAATAATGATCTTTTGTAGAGTTTGCAAAGACAGAAGTTGGTCGTTTTACTCAATATGACTACATATGAAAGTTATATAAACATTACTCCAAAATTCAAACATGCAATATGTCTAAAAATGCCTGTAATATTGAATCTATGTGACTTTTTCCAGAATCAGGTATTTTGGTAAAGTTCACAAATACAAAAATTAGGTGTTACTCATAATGACAATTTTACTGCCACATTCAATATGACAGTTATTTAAACATAACTCTTAAACCACACGTGTAAAATGGCTAATATTGCCTGGAAAATGTATCTTTGTGAGTTTTACTGAAAAAAATATTTTGTTAGGTTTGTAAAGACACAAGTTAGTTTTTTTTACTCAATATGACAGTATAACTGTCATACTAAATATGAAAGTTATATAAACATAACTCCAAAAGCAAACATGCATTATGTCTAAAAATGCCTGTAATATTGTATTCATGTGAGTTTAACTAGAATCAGTTGTTTTTGTAAGGTTTGCAAATACAATATATGGGTTTTTCTTAATATGACAGTATACTGTCACACTCAATCTGACAGTTATTTAAACATAACTCCTAAACCACACATGCAAAACGGCTAATAATGCCTGGAGAAATGTATCTTTGTGAGTTTTACTAGAAAAATATATTTTGTAAGGTTTGCAAAGACACAAGTTAGTTGTTTCACTCAATATGACGGTATCATACTAAATCCAATTTGCTTCCGCTTATCCGAGGTCGGGTTGCGGGGGCAGCAGCATAGGCAGAGAAGCCCAGACTTCCCTCTCCCCAGCCAATTTGTCCAGCTCTTCTCGGGGGATCCCGAGGCATTCCCAGGCCAGCCGGGAGACATAGTCTTCCAAATGTGTCCTGGGTCTTCCCCGTGGCCTCCTGCCGGTCGGACTTGCCCTAAACACCTCCCGAGGGAGGCATTCGGGTGGCATCCTGAGCAGATGCCCGAACCACCTCATCTGGCTCCTCTCAATGTGGAGGAGCAGCAGATTTACTCTGAGTTCCTCCCGGATGACAGAGCTTCTCACCCTATCTCTAGGCAGAGACCCGCCACCCGGCGGAGGAAACTCATTTCGGCCGCTTGTACCCGTGATCTTGTCCTTTCGGTCATAACCCAAAGCTCATGACCATAGGTGAATTGGGAACGTAGATCGACCGGTAAATTGAGAGCTTTGCCTTACGGCTCAGCTCCTTCTTCACCACAACGGATCGATACAGCGTCCTCATTACTGAAGATGCCGCACCGATCCGCCTGTGGATCTCACGATCCACTGTTCCCTCACTCGTGAACAAGACTCCTAGGTTCTTGAACTCTTCCACTTGGGGCAAGATCTCCTCCCCAACCTGTAGATGGCACTCCACCCTTTTCCGGGCGAGAACCATGGACTCAGACTTGGAGGTGCTGATTCTCATCCCAGTCGCTTCACACTCTGCTGCGAACCGATCCAATGAGAGCTGAAGATCCTGGCCAGTTGAAGCCATCAGGACCACATTATCTGCAAAAAGCAGAGACCTAATCCTGCAGCCAACAAACCGGATCCCCTCAACACCATGACTGCGCCTACAAATTCTGTCCATAAAAGTTATGAACAGTATCGGTGACAAAGGGCAGCCTTGGCGGAGTCCAACCATCACTGGAAAGGGGTCCGACTTACTGCCGGCAAAGCGGACCAAGCTCTGACACTGATCATACAGGGAGCGACCCGCCACAATCAGACAGTCCGATACCCCATACTCTCTGAGCACTCCCCACAGGACTTCCCGGGATAGGGTCGAATGCCTTCTCAGTCCACAAAGCACATGTAGACTGGTTAGGCAAACTCCCATGCACACTCAACGACCCTGCCGAGAATACAGAGCTGGTCTAGAGTTCCACGACCAGGATTAAAACCACACTGTTTGTCCTGGATCCGAGGTTCGACTATCCGGCGTAGCCTCCTCTCCAGTACACATGAAAAGACCTTACCGGGAAGGCTGAGGAGTGTGTTCCACGATAGTTGGAACACACCCTCCGGTTCCCCTTCTTACAGAGAGGAACCACCACCCCGGTCTCCCAATCCAGAGGTACCGCCCCCAATGTCCACGCCATGTTGCAGAGTCTTGTCAACCAAGACAGCCCCACAGCATCCAGAGCCACCGAAGAGCTTTTTAACTACCTCAGCAACTTCAGCCCCAGAAATAGGAGAACCCACCACAGATTCCCTAGGCACTGCTTAATCATAGGAAGACATGTTGGTGGGATTGAGGAGGTCTTCGAAGTATTCCCTCCACCGATCCACAACAGCCGCAGTAGAGGTCAGCAGCACACATTACACGGTGTTGACAGTAAATAGGCTCTTTCTTCAGTTTGACGGCTTCCCTCACTGCTGGTGTCCACGACATGCACCAAACACCTTGAGGCCACAGCTCCAATCAGCCGCCTCGACAAGAGAGGCACGGAAAATGGTCCAGCACCTCCCTCGTGACATGTTCAAAGTTCTTCCGGAGGTGGGAATTGAAACTCTCTCTGACAGGAGACTCTGCTAGGCGTTCCCAGCAGATCCTCACAATGCATTTGGGCCTGCCAGGTCTGTCCGGCATCCACCCCCACCATCGGAGCCAGCTCACCACCAGGTGGTGATCGGTAGAAAGCTCTGCCCCTCTCGTCACCCGAGTGTCCAAAACATGAGGCCGCAAATCCGATGACACAACTACAAAGTCAATCATGGAACTGCGGCCGAGGGTGTCCTGGTGCCAAGTGCACATATGGACACCCTTATGTTTGAACATTGTGTTTGTTATGGACAATCCGTGACGTGTACAAAAGTCCAATAACAAAGCACCCCTTGGGTACAGATCCGGGTGGCCATTTTTCCCAATCACGCCTCTCCAGGTTTCACTGTCGTTGCCAACATGAGCGTTGAAGCCCCCCAGCAGAACAAGGGAATCACCCGAGGGAGCACTCTCCAGTACTCCCTCAAGGGAATCCAAAGAAGCGGGTACTCTGAGCTGCTGTTTGGTGCGTAAACACAAACAACAGTCAGGACCCGTCCCCCAACCCGAAGGCGGAGGAAGCTACCATCTCGTCTACTGTGTTAAAGTCCAATGTGCAGGCTTTGAGCCGGGGCCTGTCGCTCTCATTGCTTGCAATGCCAGAGTGGAAGAGAGTACGGCCCCTCTAAGAGAACAGGTTCCAGATCCCTTGCTGTGCGTAGAAGTGAGTCCAACTATATCTACCTGGAACTTCTCCTTCCCTCCCAGCGAGGTGACGTTCCACGTCTCAAGAGCTAGCTTATGTCGCCGATGATTGGACCGCCAAGTGCCCTGCCTTCGGCTGCTGCCCAGCTCACACTGCACCCGACCTCTATGACCCAGCCCATGAGTGGTGAGCCCATTGGAGGGGGGACCCACATTGCCTCTTCGAGCTGAGCTTGAGTCCCATTGGGACAGGCCCGGCCACCAGGCGCTCGCCATCGTGCCCCATCTCTGGGCCTGGCTCCAGAGGGGAGCCCCGATGACCCGCGTCAGGGCGAGGAAAAATCTAGGTCCTCGATTTGTACTTCTCATAAAAGTCTTTGAGCTGCTTTTTGTCTGATCCCTCACCTATGACCTGTTTGTCTGGGAGACCCTACCAGGGGGCATAGAAGCCCAATACCGATGGATGGACGAGCGTAATATTGTATCTATGTGAGTTTTACTAGAATCCGTTTTTTTGTAAGGTTTGCAAATAGAAAAAATAGGTTTTACTCACTATGACAGTATACTGTCACACTCAATATGACAGTTTTTAAACATAACTCCTAAACAACACATGCGAAATTGCTAATAATGACTGGAGAAATGTATCTTTGTTAGTTTTACTAGAATAATGATATTTTGTACGGTTTGCAAAGACACAAGTTGGTTGTTTTACTCAATATGACTACATATGAAAGTTATATAAACATTACTCCAAAATTCAAACATGCAATATGTCTAAAAATGCCTGTAATATTGAATCTATGTGAGTTTTACCAGAATCGGGTATTTTGGTAAGGTTTACAAATACAAAAATTAGGTGTTACTCATAATGACAGTTTTACTGCCACATTCAATATGACAGTTATTTAAACATAACTCTTAAACCACACATGGGGCGGCGTGACGAAGTTGGTAGAGTGGCCGTGCCAGCAATCGGAGGGTTGCTGGTTACTGGGGTTCAATCCCCACCTTCTACCATCTTAGTCACGTCCGTTGTGTCCTTAGGCAAGACACTTCACGCTTGCTCCTGATGGCTGCTGGTTAGCGCCTTGCATGGCAGCTCCCGCCATCAGTGTGTGAATGTGTGTGTGAATGGGCGAATGTGGAAATACTGTCAAAGCGCTTTGAGTACCTTGAAGGTAGAAAAGCGCTATACAAGTATAACCCATTTATCATTTATTATTTTACATGTAAAATGGCTAATATTGCCTGGAAAATTTATCTTTGTGAGTTTTACTGAAAAAAAAATATTTTGTAAGGTTTGGAAAGACACAAGTTAGTTTTTTTTACTCAATATGACAGTATAACTGTCATACTAAAAATGAAAGTTATATGAACATAACTCCAAAAGCAAACATGCATTATGTCTAAAAATGCCTGTAATATTGTATTCATGTGAGTTGAACTAGAATCAGTTGTTTTTGTAAGGTTTGCAAATACAACATATGGGTTTTTCGCACTATGACAGTATACTGTCAAACTCAATCTGACAGTTATTTAAACATAACTCCTAAACCACACATGACAATGACTAATAATGCCTGGAGAAATGTATCTTTGTGAGTTTTACTAGAAAAAATATATTTTGTAAGGTTTGCAAAGACACAAGTTAGTTGTTTTACTCAATATGACAGTATAACTGTCATACTAAATCCATCCATGCATCCATTTTCTTCCGCTTATCCGAGGTCGGGTTGCAGGGGCAGCAGCCTAAGCAGAGAAGCCCAGACTTCCCTCTCCCCAGCCACTTTGTCCAGCTCTTCTCGGGGGATCCCGAGGCATTCCCAGGCCAGCCGGGAGACATAGTCTTCCAAATGTGTCCTGGGTCTTCCCCGTGGCCTCCTGCCGGTCGGACTTGCCCTAAACACCTCCCGAGGGAGGCGTTCGGGTGGCATCCTGAGCAGATGCCCGAACCACCTCATCTGGCTCCTCTCAATGTGGAGGAGCAGCAGCTTTACTCTGAGTTCCTCCCGGATGACGGAGCTTCTCACCCTATCTCTAGGGAGAGACCCGCCACCCGGCGGAGGAAACTCATTTCGGCCGCTTGTACCCGTGATCTTGTCCTTTCGGTCATAACCCAAAGCTCATGACCATAGGTGAATTGGGAACGTAGATCGACCGGTAAATTGAGAGCTTTGCCTTACGGCTCAGCTCTTTATTCACCACAACGGATCGATACAGCGTCCTCATTACTGAAGATGCCGCACCGATCCGCCTGTGGATCTCACGATCCACTGTTCCCTCACTCGTGAACAAGACTCCTAGGTTCTTGAACTCTTCCACTTGGGGCAAGATCTCCTCCCCAAACTGTAGATGGCACTCCACCCTTTTCCGGGCGAGAACCATGGACTCAGACTTGGAGGTGCTGATTCTCATCCCAGTCTCTTCACACTCGGCTGCGAACCGATCCAATGAGAGCTGAAGATCCTGGCCAGTTGTAGCCATCAGGACCACATTATCTGCAAAAAGCAGAGACCTAATACTGCAGCCACCAAACCGGATCCCCTCAACACCATGACTGCGCCTAGAAATTCTGTCCATAAAAGTTATGAACAGAATCGGTGACAAAGGGCAGCCTTGGCGGAGTCCAACCCTCACTGGAAAGGGGTCCGACTTACTGCCGGCAATGCGGACCAAGCTCTGACACTGATCATACAGGGAGCGACCCGCCACAATCAAACAGACCCATACTCTCTGAGCACTCCCCACAGGACTTCCCGGTCGAATGCCTTCTCAGTCCACAAATCACATGTAGACTGGTTAGGCAAACTCCCATGCACACTCAAGGACCCTGCCGAGAATATAGAGCTGGTCTAGAGTTCCACGACCAGGACGAAAACCACACTGTTCGTCCTGGATCCGAGGTTCGACTATCCGGCGTAGCCTCCTCTCCAGTACACATGAAAAGACCTTACCGGGAAGGCTGAGGAGTGTGATCCACGATAGTTGGAACACACCCTCCGGTTCCCCTTCTTAAAGAGAGGAACCACCACCCCGGTCTCCCAATCCAGAGGTACTGCCCCCAATGTCCACGCCATGTTGCAGAGTCTTGTCAACCAAGACAGCCCCACAGCATCCAGAGCCACCGAGGAGCTTTTTTGAACTACCTCAGCAACTTCAGCCCCAGAAATAGGAGAACCCACCACAGATTCCCCAGGCACTGCTTAATCATAGGAAGACATGTTGGTGGGATTGAGGAGGTCTTCGAAGTATTCCCTCCACCGATCCACAACAGCCGCAGTAGAGGTCAACAGCACACATTACACGGTGTTGACAGTAAATTGCTCTCTCCCAACCCCACCCCCCCCAGATAGGCTCTTTCTCATTGCTGGTGTCCACCAGCGGGTTCTAAGATTACCGCCACGACATGCACCAAATACCTTGAGGCCACAGCTCCAATCAGCCGCCTCGACAAGAGAGGCACGGAAAATGGTCCAGCACCTCCCTCGTGACATGTTCAAAGTTCTTCCGGAGGTGGGAATTGAAACTCTCTCTGACAGGAGACTCTGCGAGGCGTTCCCAGCAGACCCTCACAATGCATTTGGGCCTGCCAGGTCTATCCGGCATCCTCCCCCACCATCGGAGCCAGCTCACCACCAGGTGGTGATCGGTAGAAAGCTCTGCCCCTCTCGTCACCCGAGTGTCCAAAACATGAGGCCGCAAATCCGATGACACAACTACAAAGTCAATCATGGAACTAAGGCCGAGGGTGTCCTGGTGCCAAGTTCACATATGGACACCCTTATGTTTGAACATTGTGTTTGTTATGTACAATCCGTGACGAGTACAAAAGTCCAATAACAAAGCACCACTTGGGTTCAGATCCGGGTGGACATTTTTCCCAATCACGCCTCTCCAGGTTTCACTGTCGTTGCCAACATGAGCGTTGAAGCCCCCCAGCAGAACAAGGGAATCACCCGAGGGAGCACTCTCCAGTACTCCCTCAAGGCAATCCAAAGAAGTGGGTACTCTGAGCTGCTGTTTGGTGCGTAAACACAAACAACAGTCAGGACCCGTCCCCCAACCCGAAGGCGGAGGAAGCTACCATCTCGTCTACTGTGTTAAAGTCCAACGTGCAGGCTTTGAGCCGGTGGCAACAATAATTGCCTCCCCAGCCTGTCGCCTCTCATTGCTTGCAATGCCAGAGTGGAAGAGAGTCCGGCCCCTCTAGAGAGAACATGTTCCAGAGCCCTTGCTGTGCGTAGAAGTGAGTCCAACAATATCTAGCCGGAACTTCTCCTTCCTTTCCAGCGAGGTGACGTTCCACGTCTCAAGAGCTAGCTTATGTCGCCGATGATTGGACCGCCAAGTGCCCTGCCTTCGGCTGCTGCCCAGCTCACACTGCACCCGATCTCTATGACCCAGCCCATGAGTGGTGAGCCCATTGGAGGGGGGACCCACATTGCCTCTTCGAGCTGAGCCTGAGTCCCATGGGGACAGGCCCGGCCACCAGGCGCTTGCCATCGTGCCCCACCTCTGGGCCTGGCTCCAGAGTGGAGCCCCGGTGACCCGCGTCAGGGCGAGGAAAAATCTAGGTCCTCGATTAGTACTTCTCGTCTTTGAGCTGCTTTTTGTCTGATCCCTCACCTAGGACCTGTTTGTCTGGGAGACCCTACCAGGGGGCATAGAAGCCCAAGTACCGATGGATGGACGAGCGATAACCTGCTGCCACCTGTCCGCCGCAGCTAAAACCATCCTACTGGTGTGTTTTTGATAACAAGGTAATTTCCGTGCAATCAGAGTCACTTGTACCTTGATGTGTCATTTTCTGTTTGAATTGCTTTATATATATATTTATAAAGTCCGAAATTAAATAGCGTCACAGTCAGCATCACAGACACTATCGTTGACCACATGTACCGCCGCATGCTAGCTAGCTAAGTTTTCTTCATTTTTGTCATAGTCATCTCAAAAAGATGATAACTTGCAACATATGTGCTACGACTTGCAGCAATGTATTTGCGTATGTTAGACACATGCGAAGTCTCAGTTGAATGCCTAATGCATCGTTTAAGTGTGCTTTCCCTGAATGCACAAGAGTTTTTTCCAACTTCTCAGCCTTCAAAACTCACAGCCGTCACCATAAATATGGCAAGAGTAGGACTGATCTGTATAGCGCAGAAGGTTTACCTTGTAATATTGTCTCATGTAGAGCGAAGTGCGATGATATACGGGGCCTTCTCCTGCATTTGAAAAGTCATATTACCGAAGGTAGGACAGTTACGTGCCCCTTCAGTCAATGTGAAAAAAGATTTACAGTCAAGTCTACTTTCACATCGCACGTGTCAAGGAAGCTCTACGGTTACACTGAACGAAGTTTGACTTGCTCAATAGAAAATCCAAGCAGCTCCTGTGCAACACTGATGATGACTATTGTGATACGCAACTTGGGAATTCAGGATATTCCTGTTATGAAGACATGGAGGTCTACCCCGAAAAAACAGATGAAGGTCAATTCCTCAGAAACGTAGCCTTGTTTTATATGAAGCTACAAGCGAAATTGCCACTTCCATCCTCTACTGTTCAAACCATCATTGATCACTAGCAAGAATTACATGACACAAATCAGTCACTTTTGCTGTCCAAACTTAAAGACAAGTTGACACTGCTTGGGCTTGATGAAGCCGCTGTAAGTACTGTGATTGATACCCTGAAAAGTGAGGATCTCCTCAGTGCCAACAATACACACACACACTCAAAACTGACCATAAAAGAAAAACGTTTTACAAAAATAACTTTAAATATGTGGAGCCACTCCCAATTTGTCTTGGTCAGAATGAATCAGGCAAAGAATGTTTTCTACAATATGTGCCAGTGAAAAACACTGTTATCCTTAAAGTCTGTGAGGGAGCAAATACAGCAAGTAAAAACTAGAATCCAACCTGATAATGTTATTCATGATTTGTGGGATGGCACAAATATTTAAAAGAACATGCTGCTCAAAGACAGGACAGACAGCTTAGGCATAATTCTTTATCAAGATTCCTTTGAAGTGGCAAATCCACTAGGGTCTGGAAGGAAAAAGCACAAGATTGTCAACAAGCTGTCCCACCACTCTGGTCGCTTTGGTGTAGAACACATTAAAGCCTTCTACAGAAAGCTAGGAGTATCCAACAATGATTTCAAATTAGAAATTGTCACAGCTGATGAGGTGCTTAAAAAATTGATAGCGCTCCACCCAAACAAGGCCACCGACCTTGATAATATTCCCTTCAGATTCCTCAGGGACTCTTCCTCCATCATCACGCACATAATAAACCTTTCAATTTCACACGGCCAAGTACGAAAATATTTTAAGACAACAAGAGTAACTCCCCTCTTTGAAAAAGGAAGCAAATTGGAACCTGGCAACTACCGACCTGTTTTTATTCTCAGTTCCATTTCGAAAGTAATGGAAACAATCGTTTATGAACAGGTTGATAGTTGCCTTGCCACTAATAAACTCATATACAAATTCCAATCCGGCTTCAGAACTAACCACTCCACTGACACATGCCTTCTCTATCTGACCGACCACATCAAACATGAGGTGGACGCGGGCAAACACTGCGGCATGGTCATGCTGGACCTTCAGAAGGCATTTGACAGCGTTCACCAGGCTATACTGTTGGATAAGCTCAGAGCAATCGGATTTAACAAAACCTCATCGAGCTGGATGCAATCTTACTTGAGGGGAGAGAACAGGTGGTAGAGGTGAACGGCACCATGCCCCCCCCTCTCAGTGAGGTGTGGAGTCCCCCAAGGCAGAATATTGGGGCCTTCACTGTTCCTAATATACATAAACAACTTGTCATCGGCATGCAACTGTGAATTGTTCTTGTTTGCGGATGACTCGGCCTTGCTGGTATCAGACAAGGGACAAGTCACAGGTGGAGAAAATCCTCAGTGCTGAACTCTGCAGAACTTGCACCTGGCTCGCTGACAACAAGCTATCCATACACTTGGGTAAAACGGAATCCACCCTGTTTGGGTCCCACATCAACCATAAGAAAGTCAATGACTTCACTATAAAAGTGGGTGTCATTGTTATCACCAGGAAGGATGAGGTCACCTACCTAGGTTCCATTCTAGAGACTAATCTTTCCTGCGATAAAATGGCAACCAAGCTAATCAAAAAGGTCAACCAACGAACGAGATTTCTCTGTAGAATCTCCTCTCTGGTCAACAAAAGCACCATGAGGATTCTGGCGGGAACTCTCGTTCAACCCTTTTTCGATAACGCATGCACCTCCTGGTACCCTAGCACCTCCAAAACCCTCAATTCTAAACTCCAAACATCCCAGAACAAGCAAGTCAGATTACTTCTAGACCTCCACCCCAGATCCCACCTCACTCCTACCCACTTCTCAAAAGTGGGCTGGCTCAGGGTGGAGGACAGAGTAAAACAACTTGCACTGAGCCTAGTCTATAAAATCCGCTACACTTCCCTGATACCGGAGTACATGTCAAACTACTTCCTTAACGTTAATGACCGCCATAACCGCAACACCAGGGGGAGCTCCACTAACCACATTAAACCCAGATTCCGATCTAATAAAGGTCTTAACTCATTCTCTTTCTATGCCACATCAATGTGGAATGCGCTCCCAACAGGTATAAAAGAAAGGGCATCTCTATCCTCCTTCAAAACCGCAATAAAAGTACACCTCCAGGCAGCTACAACCCTAAACTAACACCCTCCCGGATTGTTAATAATCAAATGTAAACAATCAAATGCAGATACTTTTGCTTATGCCTTCTGAGCTCTCTCTCTCTCTCTCTCTATGTCCACTACTTGCTGTACATATCCTACCAAGTCAGACCTACAATGTTCCAATATCCATTTCTCTGTTCTCAATTGTTGATGACTGATGATAACAACCAAACTTAACACCCCCCTCCCCCTCCACACCCCGGATTGTAAATAATGTAAATAATTCAATGTGATTATCTTGTGTGATGACTGTATTATGATAATAGTATATATATGGTAGTGTATATCTGTATCATGAATCAATTTAAGTGGATCCCGACTTCAACAAGTTGAAAAACTTATTTGGGTGTTACCATTTAGTGGTCAATTGTACGGAATATATACTTCACTGTGCAACCTACTAATAAAAGTCGCAATCAATCAATCAATCAAAGTCCGGCCTTCATGCCAAGAGCCTAAATCTCTAATGTGAGTGACTTCATTAGATACTTTGCTCGCCGGGAAATAGTAGCAACAGGACTACTGCAATTTAACGACAAGCCTCAAAATTTCAGAGCTTGGAAACGCTCCTTTAAAAATGCAATAAATGGATTAGATTTAACAACAAGTGAGGAGATTGACTTGATGTTAAAGTGGCTTGGCAAAGAATCCTCTGAACACGTAGAACAAATTAGAGCCATACACATTAACAACCCAACCAAAGGTCTCAATATGATGTGGGACAGGCTTGAGCAATGTTATGGCTCAGTTGAAGGGATTGAGGATACACTCTTCAAAAGAATTGATATGTTCCCCAAAATCACATCCAAAGACTACACAAAACTAAGGAAGTTAGTGACCTGCTCATGGAAATGCAGAGTGCTAAAGCTGAATTGAGACCTTCCTGGTCTTGCGTTTTTGGATACCGCAAGAGGACTAAATCCAATTGTGCAGAAACTTCCCTTCAATTTGCAAGAAAGGTGGATCACAGTAGGAGCTAAATACAAATGCACACAACGTGTCCCCTTCCCACCATTCCAAGAAGCTAACTCAAGAAATGACCCAAGCTTTAACTTTACATCGTTCCCTGACGTACCCAAACTCGACAAACTGCCATGGAGAGCATATAAACAAAAATAAATGTCAATGCACAAAACTGATGTTGTCTCCAGTTACAATTTAGATACACAAAGAACGGCAAACAAAGCTGTTAACAGCGACAAGCTTTGCCCAATTCACATGAAACCTCATCCCCTCTCGAAGTGCAGATCATTTCGAATGAAAACACTCGATGATCGAAAAGCATTCTTAAAAGAGGACCACATTTGCTTCAAATGCTGTTCTTCATCTACACACAATGCAAAAAACTGTATGGTCAAGATACAGTGCTCTGAGTGTCTTGATGAAAAACACTGCACTGCTCTTCACCCAGGACCAGCACCCTGGTTTAAAGAAACTGAACCTGCAGCAGAGTATGGCGGGGAGAGTGACTCCGCTAAGTCGGAGGAGATCACGTCCAAGTGCACACAGGTTTGTGGCGTGAACGAAGCAGGCAGATCCTGCTCTAAAATTAGTCTTGTTAAAGTGTACCCAGCAGGCCATCCTGAACAAGCAGTAAGGCTCTATGCCATCCATGATGAACAAAGTAACAGGTCGTTAGTATGTCCTGAGTTTTTTGAATTGTTCAATGACCGTGGCCCTAGTTCCCCTTACTCACTAAGGACATGTGCTGGTACTAAAAAAGCAATGGACAGGAGAGCTACAGGATATGTAGTGGCAGCCTTGGATGGTTCAGTCCACATCCCATTGCCTAGCCTCATTGAATGTATAAATATCCCAAACGATAGAGATGAAATTCCCATACCCAGTGCAGCTATGCAACACAGTCACCTAAAGTCAGTAGCTCACCTTATCCCTGACCTGGACTGGATGTTATTAGAGTTCACAAAGTCCATAAACAGATAAGTGGCCTTAACAACGCACCCTATGCACGAAAATTGGACCTCGGGTGGATCATAGTAGGAAACGTGTGTTTAGGTGATGTCCACAAAACTCTCGCTGTGAAGACGCTTTTTCACAAATACAACTGAGAAGGGGCGTCCTACAATGTTTGAGCCATGTCCCAATGTATTTAATGTAATAGCGAGACATTGTGAGCTACAAGTTCCATTCAGCTTCAGCACTCAACTTGTGGATAGCGCTTGGGAACCTGATAATTTAGGATGTAATGTGTTCAAACAAACCAGGCATGACAATTACATCGCACCCTCCATTCAGGACAAAGCCTTCTTGAAAATAATGGAAGAAGGATACAGACAAGAGCTGGAAAGTTCCATTACAATTCAAGTCGCCACGTCAAAAACTCCTTAACAACAGAATTTCACCATTTAATTACAGTAACCGAATGGCAGCTAATGGTTCCAGTATAAAACTGTTTTTTTAAAAACTGCTATGCAGTATGAATACATTTGCATAGCCGTTTTTAAAAACAGTTGTATACTGGAACCATTAGCTGCCAGTAGGTTACTGTAATTAAATGGTGACATTTCTTACAATGTGAGATAATGTGAAAAAAGCAATAAAAAATGATTCAAACAACTCCTAAACCAAACATGCAAAATGTCTAAAAATGCCTGTAATATTGAACATATGTGAGTTTCACTAGAATCAGTTGTTTTTGTAAGGTTTGCAAATACAAATATTAGATTTTAAACATAATGACAGTATAACTGCCACGCTCAATATGAAACCACACATGAAAATTGTCTAATAATTAATTAAGAAATGTATCTTTGTGAGTTTTACTAGAAACATTTTCTTTTGTAAGGGTTGCAAACACAAAAGTTATTTTTTTTTACTCAATATGACAGTAAAACTGCCACGCTCAATATGTCAGTTATTTAAACATAACTGCTAAACTACACATGAAAAATGGCTAATAATGCCTCAAATAATGCATTCTTGTGAGTTTTGCTCGAAACATATGCTTTTTTAAGGCTTGCAAACACAAAAAGTAGTTTTTTACTCAATATGACTATAATGTTCTTAGATTATCTGAGAAAATGCGAAAAAAGCAATAAAAATGTATTCCATCATTCCTAAACCAAACATGCAAAATGTCTACAAAAAAAATTAAGAAATGTGTCTTTGAGAGTTTTACTAGAAACAATTTATTTTGTAAGGTTTGCAAACACACAAGTTATTTTTTTTACTCAATATGACAGTGTAACTGCCACGCTCACTCAATATGTCAGTTATTTAAACATAACTCCTAAACTACACATTAAAAATGGCTAATAATGCCTCAAATAATGCATTCTTGTGAGTTTTAATCGAAACATATGTTTTTTTAAGGCTTGCAAACACAAAAAGTAGTTTTTTACTCAATATGACAATAATGTTCTTAGAATCCTGAGATAATGCGAAAAAAGCAATAAAAATGTATTCAATCATAATTCCTAAACCAAACATGCAACTTGTCTAAAAATGCCTGTAATATTGAATCCATGTGAGTTTTACTAGAATCAGATAATTTTTTGTAAGGTTTGCAAATACAAAAATTAGGTTTTACTCACTATGACAGTATACTGTCACACGCAATATGAGAGTTATTAAACATAACTAATAAACCACCCATGCAAAATGGCTAAAAATGTCTGAAATTATGCATCATTGGGAGTTTTACTCCAAACATATGCTTTTTTACGGCCTGCACACACAAAAAGTAATTTTTTACTCAATATGACTGTAATTTTCTTAGAATCCTGAGATAATGCAAAAAAAGCAATACAAATTTATTCAAACATAACTCCTAAACTACACATTAAAAATGGCTAATAATATCTCAAATGATGCATTCTTGTGAGTTTTGCTCGATACATATGCTTTTTTGAGGCTTGCAAACACAAAAAGTAGTTTTTTACTCAATATGACAATTATGTTCTTAGAATCCTGAGATAATGCGAAAAAAGTAATAAAAATGTATTCAATCATAATTCCTAAACCAAACATGCAAAATGTCTAAAAATGGCTGTAATATTGAACATATGTGAGTTTCACTAGAATCAATTGTTTTTGTAAGGTTTGCAAATACAAATATTAGATTTTAAACATAATGACAGTATAACTGCCACGCTCAATATGAAACCACACATGAAAATTGTCTAATAATTAATTAAAAAATGTATCTTTGTGAGTTTTACTAGAAACATTTTCTTTTGTAAGGGTTGCAAACACAAAAGTTTTTTTTTTTTACTCAATATGACAGTAAAACTGCCACGCTCAATATTTCAGTTATTTAAACATAACTCCTAAACTACACATTAAAAATGGCTAATAATGCCTCAAATAATGCATTCTTGTGAGTTTTAATCGAAACATATGCTTTTTTAAGGCTTGCAAACACAAAAAGTAGTTTTTTACTCAATATGACAATAATGTTCTTAGAATCCTGAGATAATGCGAAAAAAGCAATAAAAATGTATTCAATCATAATTCCTAAACCAAACATGCAACTTGTCTATAAATGCCTGTAATATTGAATCCATGTGAGTTTTACTAGAATCAGATAATTTTTTGTAAGGTTTGCAAATACAAAAATTAGGTTTTACTCACTATGACAGTATACTGTCACACGCAATATGAGAGTTATTAAACATAACTAATAAACCACCCATGCAAAATGGCTAAAAATGTCTGAAATTATGCATCATTGGGAGTTTTACTCCAAACATATGCTTTTTTACGGCCTGCACACACAAAAAGTAATTTTTTACTCAATATGACTGTAATTTTCTTAGAATCCTGAGATAATGCAAAAAAAAGCAATACAAATTTATTCAAACATAACTCCTAAACTACACATTAAAAATGGCTAATAATATCTCAAATGATGCATTCTTGTGAGTTTTGCTCGATACATATGCTTTTTTGAGGCTTGCAAACACAAAAAGTAGTTTTTTACTCAATATGACAATTATGTTCTTAGAATCCTGAGATAATGCGAAAAGAGTAATAAAAATGTATTCAATCATAATTCCTAAACCAAACATGCAAATTGTCTAAAAATGCCTGTAATATTGAATCCTTGTGAGTTTTACTAGAATCACTTGTTTTTGTAAGGTTTCAAATACAAAAATTAGGTTTTACTCACTATGACAGTATACTGTCACACTCAATATGACAGTTATTAAACATAACTAGTAAACCGCCCATGCAAAATGGCTATAAATGTCTGAAATAATGCATCATTGGGAGTTTTACTCCAAACACATGCTTTTTTAAGGCCTGCAAACACAAAAAGTAGTTTTTTACTCAATATGACTGTAATGTTCTTAGAATCCTGAGATAATGCGAAAAAAGCAATACAAATGTATTCAAGCATAACTCCTAAACAACAGATCCAAAAGGGCTAATAATACCTGGAGATATGTATCTTTGTCAGTTTTACTAGAAAAATAATGTTTTGTAAGGATTGCAAAGACACAAGTTAGTTTTTTTAATTCAATATGACAGTATAACTGTCATACTAAATATGAAAGTTATATAAAAATGACTCCAAAACCAAACATGCATTATGTCTAAAAATGCCTGTAATATGGAATATATGTGAGTTTTACCAGAATCGGGTATTTTGGTAAGGTTTACAAATAAAAAATTATGTTTTACTCATAATGACAGTATAACTGCCACAAACAATATGACAGTTTTTTCAAACATAACTCCTTAACCACAAATGCAAAATGGCTAATATTGCCTGGAGAAATGTAACTTTGTGAGTTTTACTGGAAAAAACATATTTTGTAAGGTTTGCAAAAACAGAAAGTAGTTTTTTACTCAATATGACAATTATGTTCTTAGAATCCTGAGATAATGCGAAAAAAGCAATAAAAATGTATTCCATCATAATTCCTAAACCAAACATGCAAGATGTCTAAAAATGAATTAAGAAATGTATCTTCGTGAGTTTTACTAGAAACATTTTCTTTTGTAAGGTTTGCAAACACACAAGTTAATTCTTTTTACTAATATGACAGTTTAACTGCCACGCTATATGTAAGTTATTTAAACATAACTCCTAAACTACACATGAAAAATGGCTAATAATGCCTCACATAATGCATTCTTGTGAGTTTTGCTCGAAACATATGCTTTTTTAAGGCTTGCAAACACAAAAAGTAGTTTTTTTACTCAATATGACAATAATGTTCTTAGAATCCTGAGATAATGCGAAAAAAGCAATACAAATGTATTCAATCATAATTCCTAAACCAAACATGCAACTTGTCTAAAAATGCCTGTAATATTGAATCCATGTGAGTTTTACTAGAATAAGTTGTTTTTGTAATGTTTACAAATACAAAACTTGGGTTTTACTCACTATGACAGTATACTGTCACACTCACTATGAAAGTTATTAAACATAACTAGTAAACCACACATGCAAAATGGCTAATAATGCCTGAAATAATGCATCATTGGGAGTTTTACTCTAAACATATGCTTTTTTAAGGCTTGCAAAAACAAAAAGTAGTTTTTTACTCAATATGACAGTAATGTTCTTGGAATCCTGAGATAATGCGAAAAAAGCAATAAAAATGTATTCAAACATATATCCTAAACAACACATGCAAAATGGCTATTAAAGCCTAGAGACGTGTATCTTTGTTAGTTTTACTAGAAAAATTATCTTTTGTAAGGTTTGCAAGGACACAAATTAGTTTTTTTAATTCAATACGACAGTATAACTGTCATACAGAATATGAAAGTTATTTGAACATAACTCCAAAACCAACTATGCTATCCGTCTAAAAAGGCCTGTAATACATGTGAGTTTTACTAGAAACAGTTTTTTTGTAAGGTTTGCAAATACAAAAATTAGGTTTTACTCACTATGACAGTATACTGTCACATTTAATATGACAGTTTTTAAACATAACTCCTAAACAACACATGCGAAATTGCTAATAATGACTGGAGAAATGTATCTTTGTTAGTTTTACTAGAATAATGATCTTTTGTAGAGTTTGCAAAGACAGAAGTTGGTCGTTTTACTCAATATGACTACATATGAAAGTTATATAAACATTACTCCAAAATTCAAACATGCAATATGTCTAAAAATGCCTGTAATATTGAATCTATGTGACTTTTTCCAGAATCAGGTATTTTGGTAAAGTTCACAAATACAAAAATTAGGTGTTACTCATAATGACAATTTTACTGCCACATTCAATATGACAGTTATTTAAACATAACTCTTAAACCACACGTGTAAAATGGCTAATATTGCCTGGAAAATGTATCTTTGTGAGTTTTACTGAAAAAAATATTTTGTTAGGTTTGTAAAGACACAAGTTAGTTTTTTTTACTCAATATGACAGTATAACTGTCATACTAAATATGAAAGTTATATAAACATAACTCCAAAAGCAAACATGCATTATGTCTAAAAATGCCTGTAATATTGTATTCATGTGAGTTTAACTAGAATCAGTTGTTTTTGTAAGGTTTGCAAATACAATATATGGGTTTTTCTTAATATGACAGTATACTGTCACACTCAATCTGACAGTTATTTAAACATAACTCCTAAACCACACATGCAAAACGGCTAATAATGCCTGGAGAAATGTATCTTTGTGAGTTTTACTAGAAAAATATATTTTGTAAGGTTTGCAAAGACACAAGTTAGTTGTTTCACTCAATATGACGGTATCATACTAAATCCAATTTGCTTCCGCTTATCCGAGGTCGGGTTGCGGGGGCAGCAGCATAGGCAGAGAAGCCCAGACTTCCCTCTCCCCAGCCAATTTGTCCAGCTCTTCTCGGGGGATCCCGAGGCATTCCCAGGCCAGCCGGGAGACATAGTCTTCCAAATGTGTCCTGGGTCTTCCCCGTGGCCTCCTGCCGGTCGGACTTGCCCTAAACACCTCCCGAGGGAGGCATTCGGGTGGCATCCTGAGCAGATGCCCGAACCACCTCATCTGGCTCCTCTCAATGTGGAGGAGCAGCAGATTTACTCTGAGTTCCTCCCGGATGACAGAGCTTCTCACCCTATCTCTAGGCAGAGACCCGCCACCCGGCGGAGGAAACTCATTTCGGCCGCTTGTACCCGTGATCTTGTCCTTTCGGTCATAACCCAAAGCTCATGACCATAGGTGAATTGGGAACGTAGATCGACCGGTAAATTGAGAGCTTTGCCTTACGGCTCAGCTCCTTCTTCACCACAACGGATCGATACAGCGTCCTCATTACTGAAGATGCCGCACCGATCCGCCTGTGGATCTCACGATCCACTGTTCCCTCACTCGTGAACAAGACTCCTAGGTTCTTGAACTCTTCCACTTGGGGCAAGATCTCCTCCCCAACCTGTAGATGGCACTCCACCCTTTTCCGGGCGAGAACCATGGACTCAGACTTGGAGGTGCTGATTCTCATCCCAGTCGCTTCACACTCTGCTGCGAACCGATCCAATGAGAGCTGAAGATCCTGGCCAGTTGAAGCCATCAGGACCACATTATCTGCAAAAAGCAGAGACCTAATCCTGCAGCCAACAAACCGGATCCCCTCAACACCATGACTGCGCCTACAAATTCTGTCCATAAAAGTTATGAACAGTATCGGTGACAAAGGGCAGCCTTGGCGGAGTCCAACCATCACTGGAAAGGGGTCCGACTTACTGCCGGCAAAGCGGACCAAGCTCTGACACTGATCATACAGGGAGCGACCCGCCACAATCAGACAGTCCGATACCCCATACTCTCTGAGCACTCCCCACAGGACTTCCCGGGATAGGGTCGAATGCCTTCTCAGTCCACAAAGCACATGTAGACTGGTTAGGCAAACTCCCATGCACACTCAACGACCCTGCCGAGAATACAGAGCTGGTCTAGAGTTCCACGACCAGGATTAAAACCACACTGTTTGTCCTGGATCCGAGGTTCGACTATCCGGCGTAGCCTCCTCTCCAGTACACATGAAAAGACCTTACCGGGAAGGCTGAGGAGTGTGTTCCACGATAGTTGGAACACACCCTCCGGTTCCCCTTCTTACAGAGAGGAACCACCACCCCGGTCTCCCAATCCAGAGGTACCGCCCCCAATGTCCACGCCATGTTGCAGAGTCTTGTCAACCAAGACAGCCCCACAGCATCCAGAGCCACCGAAGAGCTTTTTAACTACCTCAGCAACTTCAGCCCCAGAAATAGGAGAACCCACCACAGATTCCCTAGGCACTGCTTAATCATAGGAAGACATGTTGGTGGGATTGAGGAGGTCTTCGAAGTATTCCCTCCACCGATCCACAACAGCCGCAGTAGAGGTCAGCAGCACACATTACACGGTGTTGACAGTAAATAGGCTCTTTCTTCAGTTTGACGGCTTCCCTCACTGCTGGTGTCCACGACATGCACCAAACACCTTGAGGCCACAGCTCCAATCAGCCGCCTCGACAAGAGAGGCACGGAAAATGGTCCAGCACCTCCCTCGTGACATGTTCAAAGTTCTTCCGGAGGTGGGAATTGAAACTCTCTCTGACAGGAGACTCTGCTAGGCGTTCCCAGCAGATCCTCACAATGCATTTGGGCCTGCCAGGTCTGTCCGGCATCCACCCCCACCATCGGAGCCAGCTCACCACCAGGTGGTGATCGGTAGAAAGCTCTGCCCCTCTCGTCACCCGAGTGTCCAAAACATGAGGCCGCAAATCCGATGACACAACTACAAAGTCAATCATGGAACTGCGGCCGAGGGTGTCCTGGTGCCAAGTGCACATATGGACACCCTTATGTTTGAACATTGTGTTTGTTATGGACAATCCGTGACGTGTACAAAAGTCCAATAACAAAGCACCCCTTGGGTACAGATCCGGGTGGCCATTTTTCCCAATCACGCCTCTCCAGGTTTCACTGTCGTTGCCAACATGAGCGTTGAAGCCCCCCAGCAGAACAAGGGAATCACCCGAGGGAGCACTCTCCAGTACTCCCTCAAGGGAATCCAAAGAAGCGGGTACTCTGAGCTGCTGTTTGGTGCGTAAACACAAACAACAGTCAGGACCCGTCCCCCAACCCGAAGGCGGAGGAAGCTACCATCTCGTCTACTGTGTTAAAGTCCAATGTGCAGGCTTTGAGCCGGGGCCTGTCGCTCTCATTGCTTGCAATGCCAGAGTGGAAGAGAGTACGGCCCCTCTAAGAGAACAGGTTCCAGATCCCTTGCTGTGCGTAGAAGTGAGTCCAACTATATCTACCTGGAACTTCTCCTTCCCTCCCAGCGAGGTGACGTTCCACGTCTCAAGAGCTAGCTTATGTCGCCGATGATTGGACCGCCAAGTGCCCTGCCTTCGGCTGCTGCCCAGCTCACACTGCACCCGACCTCTATGACCCAGCCCATGAGTGGTGAGCCCATTGGAGGGGGGACCCACATTGCCTCTTCGAGCTGAGCTTGAGTCCCATTGGGACAGGCCCGGCCACCAGGCGCTCGCCATCGTGCCCCATCTCTGGGCCTGGCTCCAGAGGGGAGCCCCGATGACCCGCGTCAGGGCGAGGAAAAATCTAGGTCCTCGATTTGTACTTCTCATAAAAGTCTTTGAGCTGCTTTTTGTCTGATCCCTCACCTATGACCTGTTTGTCTGGGAGACCCTACCAGGGGGCATAGAAGCCCAATACCGATGGATGGACGAGCGTAATATTGTATCTATGTGAGTTTTACTAGAATCCGTTTTTTTGTAAGGTTTGCAAATAGAAAAAATAGGTTTTACTCACTATGACAGTATACTGTCACACTCAATATGACAGTTTTTAAACATAACTCCTAAACAACACATGCGAAATTGCTAATAATGACTGGAGAAATGTATCTTTGTTAGTTTTACTAGAATAATGATATTTTGTACGGTTTGCAAAGACACAAGTTGGTTGTTTTACTCAATATGACTACATATGAAAGTTATATAAACATTACTCCAAAATTCAAACATGCAATATGTCTAAAAATGCCTGTAATATTGAATCTATGTGAGTTTTACCAGAATCGGGTATTTTGGTAAGGTTTACAAATACAAAAATTAGGTGTTACTCATAATGACAGTTTTACTGCCACATTCAATATGACAGTTATTTAAACATAACTCTTAAACCACACATGGGGCGGCGTGACGAAGTTGGTAGAGTGGCCGTGCCAGCAATCGGAGGGTTGCTGGTTACTGGGGTTCAATCCCCACCTTCTACCATCTTAGTCACGTCCGTTGTGTCCTTAGGCAAGACACTTCACGCTTGCTCCTGATGGCTGCTGGTTAGCGCCTTGCATGGCAGCTCCCGCCATCAGTGTGTGAATGTGTGTGTGAATGGGCGAATGTGGAAATACTGTCAAAGCGCTTTGAGTACCTTGAAGGTAGAAAAGCGCTATACAAGTATAACCCATTTATCATTTATTATTTTACATGTAAAATGGCTAATATTGCCTGGAAAATTTATCTTTGTGAGTTTTACTGAAAAAAAAATATTTTGTAAGGTTTGGAAAGACACAAGTTAGTTTTTTTTACTCAATATGACAGTATAACTGTCATACTAAAAATGAAAGTTATATGAACATAACTCCAAAAGCAAACATGCATTATGTCTAAAAATGCCTGTAATATTGTATTCATGTGAGTTGAACTAGAATCAGTTGTTTTTGTAAGGTTTGCAAATACAACATATGGGTTTTTCGCACTATGACAGTATACTGTCAAACTCAATCTGACAGTTATTTAAACATAACTCCTAAACCACACATGACAATGACTAATAATGCCTGGAGAAATGTATCTTTGTGAGTTTTACTAGAAAAAATATATTTTGTAAGGTTTGCAAAGACACAAGTTAGTTGTTTTACTCAATATGACAGTATAACTGTCATACTAAATCCATCCATGCATCCATTTTCTTCCGCTTATCCGAGGTCGGGTTGCAGGGGCAGCAGCCTAAGCAGAGAAGCCCAGACTTCCCTCTCCCCAGCCACTTTGTCCAGCTCTTCTCGGGGGATCCCGAGGCATTCCCAGGCCAGCCGGGAGACATAGTCTTCCAAATGTGTCCTGGGTCTTCCCCGTGGCCTCCTGCCGGTCGGACTTGCCCTAAACACCTCCCGAGGGAGGCGTTCGGGTGGCATCCTGAGCAGATGCCCGAACCACCTCATCTGGCTCCTCTCAATGTGGAGGAGCAGCAGCTTTACTCTGAGTTCCTCCCGGATGACGGAGCTTCTCACCCTATCTCTAGGGAGAGACCCGCCACCCGGCGGAGGAAACTCATTTCGGCCGCTTGTACCCGTGATCTTGTCCTTTCGGTCATAACCCAAAGCTCATGACCATAGGTGAATTGGGAACGTAGATCGACCGGTAAATTGAGAGCTTTGCCTTACGGCTCAGCTCTTTATTCACCACAACGGATCGATACAGCGTCCTCATTACTGAAGATGCCGCACCGATCCGCCTGTGGATCTCACGATCCACTGTTCCCTCACTCGTGAACAAGACTCCTAGGTTCTTGAACTCTTCCACTTGGGGCAAGATCTCCTCCCCAAACTGTAGATGGCACTCCACCCTTTTCCGGGCGAGAACCATGGACTCAGACTTGGAGGTGCTGATTCTCATCCCAGTCTCTTCACACTCGGCTGCGAACCGATCCAATGAGAGCTGAAGATCCTGGCCAGTTGTAGCCATCAGGACCACATTATCTGCAAAAAGCAGAGACCTAATACTGCAGCCACCAAACCGGATCCCCTCAACACCATGACTGCGCCTAGAAATTCTGTCCATAAAAGTTATGAACAGAATCGGTGACAAAGGGCAGCCTTGGCGGAGTCCAACCCTCACTGGAAAGGGGTCCGACTTACTGCCGGCAATGCGGACCAAGCTCTGACACTGATCATACAGGGAGCGACCCGCCACAATCAAACAGACCCATACTCTCTGAGCACTCCCCACAGGACTTCCCGGTCGAATGCCTTCTCAGTCCACAAATCACATGTAGACTGGTTAGGCAAACTCCCATGCACACTCAAGGACCCTGCCGAGAATATAGAGCTGGTCTAGAGTTCCACGACCAGGACGAAAACCACACTGTTCGTCCTGGATCCGAGGTTCGACTATCCGGCGTAGCCTCCTCTCCAGTACACATGAAAAGACCTTACCGGGAAGGCTGAGGAGTGTGATCCACGATAGTTGGAACACACCCTCCGGTTCCCCTTCTTAAAGAGAGGAACCACCACCCCGGTCTCCCAATCCAGAGGTACTGCCCCCAATGTCCACGCCATGTTGCAGAGTCTTGTCAACCAAGACAGCCCCACAGCATCCAGAGCCACCGAGGAGCTTTTTTGAACTACCTCAGCAACTTCAGCCCCAGAAATAGGAGAACCCACCACAGATTCCCCAGGCACTGCTTAATCATAGGAAGACATGTTGGTGGGATTGAGGAGGTCTTCGAAGTATTCCCTCCACCGATCCACAACAGCCGCAGTAGAGGTCAACAGCACACATTACACGGTGTTGACAGTAAATTGCTCTCTCCCAACCCCACCCCCCCCAGATAGGCTCTTTCTCATTGCTGGTGTCCACCAGCGGGTTCTAAGATTACCGCCACGACATGCACCAAATACCTTGAGGCCACAGCTCCAATCAGCCGCCTCGACAAGAGAGGCACGGAAAATGGTCCAGCACCTCCCTCGTGACATGTTCAAAGTTCTTCCGGAGGTGGGAATTGAAACTCTCTCTGACAGGAGACTCTGCGAGGCGTTCCCAGCAGACCCTCACAATGCATTTGGGCCTGCCAGGTCTATCCGGCATCCTCCCCCACCATCGGAGCCAGCTCACCACCAGGTGGTGATCGGTAGAAAGCTCTGCCCCTCTCGTCACCCGAGTGTCCAAAACATGAGGCCGCAAATCCGATGACACAACTACAAAGTCAATCATGGAACTAAGGCCGAGGGTGTCCTGGTGCCAAGTTCACATATGGACACCCTTATGTTTGAACATTGTGTTTGTTATGTACAATCCGTGACGAGTACAAAAGTCCAATAACAAAGCACCACTTGGGTTCAGATCCGGGTGGACATTTTTCCCAATCACGCCTCTCCAGGTTTCACTGTCGTTGCCAACATGAGCGTTGAAGCCCCCCAGCAGAACAAGGGAATCACCCGAGGGAGCACTCTCCAGTACTCCCTCAAGGCAATCCAAAGAAGTGGGTACTCTGAGCTGCTGTTTGGTGCGTAAACACAAACAACAGTCAGGACCCGTCCCCCAACCCGAAGGCGGAGGAAGCTACCATCTCGTCTACTGTGTTAAAGTCCAACGTGCAGGCTTTGAGCCGGTGGCAACAATAATTGCCTCCCCAGCCTGTCGCCTCTCATTGCTTGCAATGCCAGAGTGGAAGAGAGTCCGGCCCCTCTAGAGAGAACATGTTCCAGAGCCCTTGCTGTGCGTAGAAGTGAGTCCAACAATATCTAGCCGGAACTTCTCCTTCCTTTCCAGCGAGGTGACGTTCCACGTCTCAAGAGCTAGCTTATGTCGCCGATGATTGGACCGCCAAGTGCCCTGCCTTCGGCTGCTGCCCAGCTCACACTGCACCCGATCTCTATGACCCAGCCCATGAGTGGTGAGCCCATTGGAGGGGGGACCCACATTGCCTCTTCGAGCTGAGCCTGAGTCCCATGGGGACAGGCCCGGCCACCAGGCGCTTGCCATCGTGCCCCACCTCTGGGCCTGGCTCCAGAGTGGAGCCCCGGTGACCCGCGTCAGGGCGAGGAAAAATCTAGGTCCTCGATTAGTACTTCTCGTCTTTGAGCTGCTTTTTGTCTGATCCCTCACCTAGGACCTGTTTGTCTGGGAGACCCTACCAGGGGGCATAGAAGCCCAAGTACCGATGGATGGACGAGCGATAACCTGCTGCCACCTGTCCGCCGCAGCTAAAACCATCCTACTGGTGTGTTTTTGATAACAAGGTAATTTCCGTGCAATCAGAGTCACTTGTACCTTGATGTGTCATTTTCTGTTTGAATTGCTTTATATATATATTTATAAAGTCCGAAATTAAATAGCGTCACAGTCAGCATCACAGACACTATCGTTGACCACATGTACCGCCGCATGCTAGCTAGCTAAGTTTTCTTCATTTTTGTCATAGTCATCTCAAAAAGATGATAACTTGCAACATATGTGCTACGACTTGCAGCAATGTATTTGCGTATGTTAGACACATGCGAAGTCTCAGTTGAATGCCTAATGCATCGTTTAAGTGTGCTTTCCCTGAATGCACAAGAGTTTTTTCCAACTTCTCAGCCTTCAAAACTCACAGCCGTCACCATAAATATGGCAAGAGTAGGACTGATCTGTATAGCGCAGAAGGTTTACCTTGTAATATTGTCTCATGTAGAGCGAAGTGCGATGATATACGGGGCCTTCTCCTGCATTTGAAAAGTCATATTACCGAAGGTAGGACAGTTACGTGCCCCTTCAGTCAATGTGAAAAAAGATTTACAGTCAAGTCTACTTTCACATCGCACGTGTCAAGGAAGCTCTACGGTTACACTGAACGAAGTTTGACTTGCTCAATAGAAAATCCAAGCAGCTCCTGTGCAACACTGATGATGACTATTGTGATACGCAACTTGGGAATTCAGGATATTCCTGTTATGAAGACATGGAGGTCTACCCCGAAAAAACAGATGAAGGTCAATTCCTCAGAAACGTAGCCTTGTTTTATATGAAGCTACAAGCGAAATTGCCACTTCCATCCTCTACTGTTCAAACCATCATTGATCACTAGCAAGAATTACATGACACAAATCAGTCACTTTTGCTGTCCAAACTTAAAGACAAGTTGACACTGCTTGGGCTTGATGAAGCCGCTGTAAGTACTGTGATTGATACCCTGAAAAGTGAGGATCTCCTCAGTGCCAACAATACACACACACACTCAAAACTGACCATAAAAGAAAAACGTTTTACAAAAATAACTTTAAATATGTGGAGCCACTCCCAATTTGTCTTGGTCAGAATGAATCAGGCAAAGAATGTTTTCTACAATATGTGCCAGTGAAAAACACTGTTATCCTTAAAGTCTGTGAGGGAGCAAATACAGCAAGTAAAAACTAGAATCCAACCTGATAATGTTATTCATGATTTGTGGGATGGCACAAATATTTAAAAGAACATGCTGCTCAAAGACAGGACAGACAGCTTAGGCATAATTCTTTATCAAGATTCCTTTGAAGTGGCAAATCCACTAGGGTCTGGAAGGAAAAAGCACAAGATTGTCAACAAGCTGTCCCACCACTCTGGTCGCTTTGGTGTAGAACACATTAAAGCCTTCTACAGAAAGCTAGGAGTATCCAACAATGATTTCAAATTAGAAATTGTCACAGCTGATGAGGTGCTTAAAAAATTGATAGCGCTCCACCCAAACAAGGCCACCGACCTTGATAATATTCCCTTCAGATTCCTCAGGGACTCTTCCTCCATCATCACGCACATAATAAACCTTTCAATTTCACACGGCCAAGTACGAAAATATTTTAAGACAACAAGAGTAACTCCCCTCTTTGAAAAAGGAAGCAAATTGGAACCTGGCAACTACCGACCTGTTTTTATTCTCAGTTCCATTTCGAAAGTAATGGAAACAATCGTTTATGAACAGGTTGATAGTTGCCTTGCCACTAATAAACTCATATACAAATTCCAATCCGGCTTCAGAACTAACCACTCCACTGACACATGCCTTCTCTATCTGACCGACCACATCAAACATGAGGTGGACGCGGGCAAACACTGCGGCATGGTCATGCTGGACCTTCAGAAGGCATTTGACAGCGTTCACCAGGCTATACTGTTGGATAAGCTCAGAGCAATCGGATTTAACAAAACCTCATCGAGCTGGATGCAATCTTACTTGAGGGGAGAGAACAGGTGGTAGAGGTGAACGGCACCATGCCCCCCCCTCTCAGTGAGGTGTGGAGTCCCCCAAGGCAGAATATTGGGGCCTTCACTGTTCCTAATATACATAAACAACTTGTCATCGGCATGCAACTGTGAATTGTTCTTGTTTGCGGATGACTCGGCCTTGCTGGTATCAGACAAGGGACAAGTCACAGGTGGAGAAAATCCTCAGTGCTGAACTCTGCAGAACTTGCACCTGGCTCGCTGACAACAAGCTATCCATACACTTGGGTAAAACGGAATCCACCCTGTTTGGGTCCCACATCAACCATAAGAAAGTCAATGACTTCACTATAAAAGTGGGTGTCATTGTTATCACCAGGAAGGATGAGGTCACCTACCTAGGTTCCATTCTAGAGACTAATCTTTCCTGCGATAAAATGGCAACCAAGCTAATCAAAAAGGTCAACCAACGAACGAGATTTCTCTGTAGAATCTCCTCTCTGGTCAACAAAAGCACCATGAGGATTCTGGCGGGAACTCTCGTTCAACCCTTTTTCGATAACGCATGCACCTCCTGGTACCCTAGCACCTCCAAAACCCTCAATTCTAAACTCCAAACATCCCAGAACAAGCAAGTCAGATTACTTCTAGACCTCCACCCCAGATCCCACCTCACTCCTACCCACTTCTCAAAAGTGGGCTGGCTCAGGGTGGAGGACAGAGTAAAACAACTTGCACTGAGCCTAGTCTATAAAATCCGCTACACTTCCCTGATACCGGAGTACATGTCAAACTACTTCCTTAACGTTAATGACCGCCATAACCGCAACACCAGGGGGAGCTCCACTAACCACATTAAACCCAGATTCCGATCTAATAAAGGTCTTAACTCATTCTCTTTCTATGCCACATCAATGTGGAATGCGCTCCCAACAGGTATAAAAGAAAGGGCATCTCTATCCTCCTTCAAAACCGCAATAAAAGTACACCTCCAGGCAGCTACAACCCTAAACTAACACCCTCCCGGATTGTTAATAATCAAATGTAAACAATCAAATGCAGATACTTTTGCTTATGCCTTCTGAGCTCTCTCTCTCTCTCTCTCTATGTCCACTACTTGCTGTACATATCCTACCAAGTCAGACCTACAATGTTCCAATATCCATTTCTCTGTTCTCAATTGTTGATGACTGATGATAACAACCAAACTTAACACCCCCCTCCCCCTCCACACCCCGGATTGTAAATAATGTAAATAATTCAATGTGATTATCTTGTGTGATGACTGTATTATGATAATAGTATATATATGGTAGTGTATATCTGTATCATGAATCAATTTAAGTGGATCCCGACTTCAACAAGTTGAAAAACTTATTTGGGTGTTACCATTTAGTGGTCAATTGTACGGAATATATACTTCACTGTGCAACCTACTAATAAAAGTCGCAATCAATCAATCAATCAAAGTCCGGCCTTCATGCCAAGAGCCTAAATCTCTAATGTGAGTGACTTCATTAGATACTTTGCTCGCCGGGAAATAGTAGCAACAGGACTACTGCAATTTAACGACAAGCCTCAAAATTTCAGAGCTTGGAAACGCTCCTTTAAAAATGCAATAAATGGATTAGATTTAACAACAAGTGAGGAGATTGACTTGATGTTAAAGTGGCTTGGCAAAGAATCCTCTGAACACGTAGAACAAATTAGAGCCATACACATTAACAACCCAACCAAAGGTCTCAATATGATGTGGGACAGGCTTGAGCAATGTTATGGCTCAGTTGAAGGGATTGAGGATACACTCTTCAAAAGAATTGATATGTTCCCCAAAATCACATCCAAAGACTACACAAAACTAAGGAAGTTAGTGACCTGCTCATGGAAATGCAGAGTGCTAAAGCTGAATTGAGACCTTCCTGGTCTTGCGTTTTTGGATACCGCAAGAGGACTAAATCCAATTGTGCAGAAACTTCCCTTCAATTTGCAAGAAAGGTGGATCACAGTAGGAGCTAAATACAAATGCACACAACGTGTCCCCTTCCCACCATTCCAAGAAGCTAACTCAAGAAATGACCCAAGCTTTAACTTTACATCGTTCCCTGACGTACCCAAACTCGACAAACTGCCATGGAGAGCATATAAACAAAAATAAATGTCAATGCACAAAACTGATGTTGTCTCCAGTTACAATTTAGATACACAAAGAACGGCAAACAAAGCTGTTAACAGCGACAAGCTTTGCCCAATTCACATGAAACCTCATCCCCTCTCGAAGTGCAGATCATTTCGAATGAAAACACTCGATGATCGAAAAGCATTCTTAAAAGAGGACCACATTTGCTTCAAATGCTGTTCTTCATCTACACACAATGCAAAAAACTGTATGGTCAAGATACAGTGCTCTGAGTGTCTTGATGAAAAACACTGCACTGCTCTTCACCCAGGACCAGCACCCTGGTTTAAAGAAACTGAACCTGCAGCAGAGTATGGCGGGGAGAGTGACTCCGCTAAGTCGGAGGAGATCACGTCCAAGTGCACACAGGTTTGTGGCGTGAACGAAGCAGGCAGATCCTGCTCTAAAATTAGTCTTGTTAAAGTGTACCCAGCAGGCCATCCTGAACAAGCAGTAAGGCTCTATGCCATCCATGATGAACAAAGTAACAGGTCGTTAGTATGTCCTGCGTTTTTTGAATTGTTCAATGACCGTGGCCCTAGTTCCCCTTACTCACTAAGGACATGTGCTGGTACTAAAAAAGCAATGGACAGGAGAGCTACAGGATATGTAGTGGCAGCCTTGGATGGTTCAGTCCACATCCCATTGCCTAGCCTCATTGAATGTATAAATATCCCAAACGATAGAGATGAAATTCCCATACCCAGTGCAGCTATGCAACACAGTCACCTAAAGTCAGTAGCTCACCTTATCCCTGACCTGGACTGGATGTTATTAGAGTTCACAAAGTCCATAAACAGATAAGTGGCCTTAACAACGCACCCTATGCACGAAAATTGGACCTCGGGTGGATCATAGTAGGAAACGTGTGTTTAGGTGATGTCCACAAAACTCTCGCTGTGAAGACGCTTTTTCACAAATACAACTGAGAAGGGGCGTCCTACAATGTTTGAGCCATGTCCCAATGTATTTAATGTAATAGCGAGACATTGTGAGCTACAAGTTCCATTCAGCTTCAGCACTCAACTTGTGGATAGCGCTTGGGAACCTGATCATTTAGGATGTAATGTGTTCAAACAAACCAGGCATGACAATTACATCGCACCCTCCATTCAGGACAAAGCCTTCTTGAAAATAATGGAAGAAGGATACAGACAAGAGCTGGAAAGTTCCATTACAATTCAAGTCGCCACGTCAAAAACTCCTTAACAACAGAATTTCACCATTTAATTACAGTAACCGAATGGCAGCTAATGGTTCCAGTATAAAACTGTTTTTTTAAAAACTGCTATGCAGTATGAATACATTTGCATAGCCGTTTTTAAAAACAGTTGTATACTGGAACCATTAGCTGCCAGTAGGTTACTGTAATTAAATGGTGACATTTCTTACAATGTGAGATAATGTGAAAAAAGCAATAAAAAATGATTCAAACAACTCCTAAACCAAACATGCAAAATGTCTAAAAATGCCTGTAATATTGAACATATGTGAGTTTCACTAGAATCAGTTGTTTTTGTAAGGTTTGCAAATACAAATATTAGATTTTAAACATAATGACAGTATAACTGCCACGCTCAATATGAAACCACACATGAAAATTGTCTAATAATTAATTAAGAAATGTATCTTTGTGAGTTTTACTAGAAACATTTTCTTTTGTAAGGGTTGCAAACACAAAAGTTATTTTTTTTTACTCAATATGACAGTAAAACTGCCACGCTCAATATGTCAGTTATTTAAACATAACTGCTAAACTACACATGAAAAATGGCTAATAATGCCTCAAATAATGCATTCTTGTGAGTTTTGCTCGAAACATATGCTTTTTTAAGGCTTGCAAACACAAAAAGTAGTTTTTTACTCAATATGACTATAATGTTCTTAGATTATCTGAGAAAATGCGAAAAAAGCAATAAAAATGTATTCCATCATTCCTAAACCAAACATGCAAAATGTCTACAAAAAAAATTAAGAAATGTGTCTTTGAGAGTTTTACTAGAAACAATTTATTTTGTAAGGTTTGCAAACACACAAGTTATTTTTTTTACTCAATATGACAGTGTAACTGCCACGCTCACTCAATATGTCAGTTATTTAAACATGACTCCTAAACTACACATTAAAAATGGCTAATAATGCCTCAAATAATGCATTCTTGTGAGTTTTAATCGAAACATATGTTTTTTTAAGGCTTGCAAACACAAAAAGTAGTTTTTTACTCAATATGACAATAATGTTCTTAGAATCCTGAGATAATGCGAAAAAAGCAATAAAAATGTATTCAATCATAATTCCTAAACCAAACATGCAACTTGTCTAAAAATGCCTGTAATATTGAATCCATGTGAGTTTTACTAGAATCAGATAATTTTTTGTAAGGTTTGCAAATACAAAAATTAGGTTTTACTCACTATGACAGTATACTGTCACACGCAATATGAGAGTTATTAAACATAACTAATAAACCACCCATGCAAAATGGCTAAAAATGTCTGAAATTATGCATCATTGGGAGTTTTACTCCAAACATATGCTTTTTTACGGCCTGCACACACAAAAAGTAATTTTTTACTCAATATGACTGTAATTTTCTTAGAATCCTGAGATAATGCAAAAAAAGCAATACAAATTTATTCAAACATAACTCCTAAACTACACATTAAAAATGGCTAATAATATCTCAAATGATGCATTCTTGTGAGTTTTGCTCGATACATATGCTTTTTTGAGGCTTGCAAACACAAAAAGTAGTTTTTTACTCAATATGACAATTATGTTCTTAGAATCCTGAGATAATGCGAAAAAAGTAATAAAAATGTATTCAATCATAATTCCTAAACCAAACATGCAAAATGTCTAAAAATGGCTGTAATATTGAACATATGTGAGTTTCACTAGAATCAATTGTTTTTGTAAGGTTTGCAAATACAAATATTAGATTTTAAACATAATGACAGTATAACTGCCACGCTCAATATGAAACCACACATGAAAATTGTCTAATAATTAATTAAAAAATGTATCTTTGTGAGTTTTACTAGAAACATTTTCTTTTGTAAGGGTTGCAAACACAAAAGTTATTTTTTTTTACTCAATATGACAGTAAAACTGCCACGCTCAATATTTCAGTTATTTAAACATAACTCCTAAACTACACATTAAAAATGGCTAATAATGCCTCAAATAATGCATTCTTGTGAGTTTTAATCGAAACATATGCTTTTTTAAGGCTTGCAAACACAAAAAGTAGTTTTTTACTCAATATGACAATAATGTTCTTAGAATCCTGAGATAATGCGAAAAAAGCAATAAAAATGTATTCAATCATAATTCCTAAACCAAACATGCAACTTGTCTATAAATGCCTGTAATATTGAATCCATGTGAGTTTTACTAGAATCAGATAATTTTTTGTAAGGTTTGCAAATACAAAAATTAGGTTTTACTCACTATGACAGTATACTGTCACACGCAATATGAGAGTTATTAAACATAACTAATAAACCACCCATGCAAAATGGCTAAAAATGTCTGAAATTATGCATCATTGGGAGTTTTACTCCAAACATATGCTTTTTTACGGCCTGCACACACAAAAAGTAATTTTTTACTCAATATGACTGTAATTTTCTTAGAATCCTGAGATAATGCAAAAAAAAGCAATACAAATTTATTCAAACATAACTCCTAAACTACACATTAAAAATGGCTAATAATATCTCAAATGATGCATTCTTGTGAGTTTTGCTCGATACATATGCTTTTTTGAGGCTTGCAAACACAAAAAGTAGTTTTTTACTCAATATGACAATTATGTTCTTAGAATCCTGAGATAATGCGAAAAGAGTAATAAAAATGTATTCAATCATAATTCCTAAACCAAACATGCAAATTGTCTAAAAATGCCTGTAATATTGAATCCTTGTGAGTTTTACTAGAATCACTTGTTTTTGTAAGGTTTCAAATACAAAAATTAGGTTTTACTCACTATGACAGTATACTGTCACACTCAATATGACAGTTATTAAACATAACTAGTAAACCGCCCATGCAAAATGGCTATAAATGTCTGAAATAATGCATCATTGGGAGTTTTACTCCAAACACATGCTTTTTTAAGGCCTGCAAACACAAAAAGTAGTTTTTTACTCAATATGACTGTAATGTTCTTAGAATCCTGAGATAATGCGAAAAAAGCAATACAAATGTATTCAAGCATAACTCCTAAACAACAGATCCAAAAGGGCTAATAATACCTGGAGATATGTATCTTTGTCAGTTTTACTAGAAAAATAATGTTTTGTAAGGATTGCAAAGACACAAGTTAGTTTTTTTAATTCAATATGACAGTATAACTGTCATACTAAATATGAAAGTTATATAAAAATGACTCCAAAACCAAACATGCATTATGTCTAAAAATGCCTGTAATATGGAATATATGTGAGTTTTACCAGAATCGGGTATTTTGGTAAGGTTTACAAATAAAAAATTATGTTTTACTCATAATGACAGTATAACTGCCACAAACAATATGACAGTTTTTTCAAACATAACTCCTTAACCACAAATGCAAAATGGCTAATATTGCCTGGAGAAATGTAACTTTGTGAGTTTTACTGGAAAAAACATATTTTGTAAGGTTTGCAAAAACAGAAAGTAGTTTTTTACTCAATATGACAATTATGTTCTTAGAATCCTGAGATAATGCGAAAAAAGCAATAAAAATGTATTCCATCATAATTCCTAAACCAAACATGCAAGATGTCTAAAAATGAATTAAGAAATGTATCTTCGTGAGTTTTACTAGAAACATTTTCTTTTGTAAGGTTTGCAAACACACAAGTTAATTCTTTTTACTAATATGACAGTTTAACTGCCACGCTATATGTAAGTTATTTAAACATAACTCCTAAACTACACATGAAAAATGGCTAATAATGCCTCAAATAATGCATTCTTGTGAGTTTTGCTCGAAAAATATGCTTTTTTAAGGCTTGCAAACACAAAAAGTAGTTTTTTACTCAATATGACAATAATGTTCTTAGAATCCTGAGATAATGCGAAAAAAGCAATACAAATGTATTCAATCATAATTCCTAAACCAAACATGCAACTTGTCTAAAAATGCCTGTAATATTGAATCCATGTGAGTTTTACTAGAATAAGTTGTTTTTGTAATGTTTACAAATACAAAACTTGGGTTTTACTCACTATGACAGTATACTGTCACACTCAATATGAAAGTTATTAAACATAACTAGTAAACCACACATGCAAAATGGCTAATAATGCCTGAAATAATGCATCATTGGGAGTTTTACTCGAAACATATGCTTTTTTAAGGCTTGCAAAAACAAAAAGTAGTTTTTTACTCAATATGACAGTAATGTTCTTGGAATCCTGAGATAATGCGAAAAAAGCAATAAAAATGTATTCAAACATATATCCTAAACAACACATGCAAAATGGCTATTAAAGCCTAGAGACATGTATCTTTGTTAGTTTTACTAGAAAAATGATCTTTTGTAAGGTTTGCAAAGACACAAATTAGTTTTTTTAATTCAATACGACAGTATAACTGTCATACAGAATATAAAAGTTATTTGAACATAACTCCAAAACCAACTATGCTATCCGTCTAAAAAGGCCTGTAATACATGTGAGTTTTACTAGAAACAGTTTTTTTGTAAGGTTTGCAAATACAAAAATTAGGTTTTACTCACTATGACAGTATACTGTCACATTTAATATGACAGTTTTTAAACATAACTCCTAAACAACACATGCGAAATTGCTAATAATGACTGGAGAAATGTATCTTTGTTAGTTTTACTAGAATAATGATATTTTGTAGAGTTTGCAAAGACAGAAGTTGGTCGTTTTACTCAATATGGCTACATATGAAAGTTATATAAACATTACTCCAAAATTCAAACATGCAATGTGTCTAAAAATGCCTGTAATATTGAATCTATGTGACTTTTTCCAGAATCAGGTATTTTGGTAAAGTTCACAAATACAAAAATTAGGTGTTACTCATAATGACAATTTTACTGCCACATTCAATATGACAGTTATTTAAACATAACTCTTAAACCACACGTGTAAAATGGCTAATATTGCCTGGAAAATTTATCTTTGTGAGTTTTACTGAAAAAAATATTTTGTTAGGTTTGTAAAGACACAAGTTAGTTTTTTTTTACTCAATATAACAGTATAACTGTCATACTAAATATGAAAGTTATATAAACATAACTCCAAAAGCAAACATGCATTATGTCTAAAAATGCCTGTAATATTGTATTCATGTGAGTTTAACTAGAATCAGTTGTTTTTGTAAGGTTTGCAAATACAATATATGGGTTTTTCTTAATATGACAGTATACTGTCACACTCAATCTGACAGTTATTTAAACATAACTCCTAAACCACACATGCAAAACGGCTAATAATGCCTGGAGAAATGTATCTTTGTGAGTTTTACTAGAAAAATATATATTGTAAGGTTTGCAAAGACACAAGTTAGTTGTTTCACTCAATATGACGGTATCATACTAAATCCAATTTGCTTCCGCTTATCCGAGGTCGGGTTGCGGGGGCAGCAGCATAGGCAGAGAAGCCCAGACTTCCCTCTCCCCAGCCAATTTGTCCAGCTCTTCTCGGGGGATCCCGAGGCATTCCCAGGCCAGCCGGGAGAAATACTCTTCCAAATGTGTCCTGGGTCTTCCCCGTGGCCTCCTGCCGGTCGGACTTGCCCTAAACACCTCCCGAGGGAGGCATTCGGGTGGCATCCTGAGCAGATGCCCGAACCACCTCATCTGGCTCCTCTCAATGTGGAGGAGCAGCAGATTTACTCTGAGTTCCTCCCGGATGACAGAGCTTCTCACCCTATCTCTAGGCAGAGACCCGCCACCCGGCGGAGGAAACTCATTTCGGCCGCTTGTACCCGTGATCTTGTCCTTTCGGTCATAACCCAAAGCTCATGACCATAGGTGAATTGGGAACGTAGATCGACCGGTAAATTGAGAGCTTTGCCTTACGGCTCAGCTCCTTCTTCACCACAACGGATCGATACAGCGTCCTCATTACTGAAGATGCCGCACCGATCCGCCTGTGGATCTCACGATCCACTGTTCCCTCACTCGTGAACAAGACTCCTAGGTTCTTGAACTCTTCCACTTGGGGCAAGATCTCCTCCCCAACCTGTAGATGGCACTCCACCCTTTTCCGGGCGAGAACCATGGACTCAGACTTGGAGGTGCTGATTCTCATCCCAGTCGCTTCACACTCTGCTGCGAACCGATCCAATGAGAGCTGAAGATCCTGGCCAGTTGAAGCCATCAGGACCACATTATCTGCAAAAAGCAGAGACCTAATCCTGCAACCAACAAACCGGATCCCCTCAACACCATGACTGCGCCTACAAATTCTGTCCATAAAAGTTATGAACAGTATCGGTGACAAAGGGCAGCCTTGGCGTAGTCCAACCCTCACTGGAAAGGGGTCCGACGTACTGCCGGCAAAGCGGACCAAGCTCTGACACTGATCATACAGGGAGCGACCCGCCACAATCAGACAGTCCGATACCCCATACTCTCTGAGCACTCCCCACAGGAATTCCCGGGATAGGGTCGAATGCCTTCTCAGTCCACAAAGCACATGTAGACTGGTTAGGCAAACTCCCATGCACACTCAACGACCCTGCCGAGAATACAGAGCTGGTCTAGAGTTCCACGACCAGGATTAAAACCACACTGTTTGTCCTGGATCCGAGGTTCGACTATCCGGCGTAGCCTCCTCTCCAGTACACATGAAAAGACCTTACCGGGAAGGCTGAGGAGTGTGTTCCACGATAGTTGGAACACACCCTCCGGTTCCCCTTCTTACAGAGAGGAACCACCACCCCGGTCTCCCAATCCAGAGGTACCGCCCCCAATGTCCACGCCATGTTGCAGAGTCTTGTCAACCAAGACAGCGCCACAGCATCCAGAGCCACCGAAGAGCTTTTTAACTACCTCAGCAACTTCAGCCCCAGAAATAGGAGAACCCACCACAGATTCCCTAGGCACTGCTTAATCATAGGAAGACATGTTGGTGGGATTGAGGAGGTCTTCGAAGTATTCCCTCCACAACAGCCGCAGTAGAGGTCAGCAGCACACATTACACGGTGTTGACAGTAAATAGGCTCTTTCTTCAGTTTGACGGCTTCCCTCACTGCTGGTGTCCACGACATGCACCAAACACCTTGAGGCCACAGCTCCAATCAGCCGCCTCGACAAGAGAGGCACGGAAAATGGTCCAGCACCTCCCTCGTGACATGTTCAAAGTTCTTCCGGAGGTGGGAATTGAAACTCTCTCTGACAGGAGACTCTGCTAGGCGTTCCCAGCAGATCCTCACAATGCATTTGGGCCTGCCAGGTCTGTCCGGCATCCACCCCCACCATCGGAGCCAGCTCACTACCAGGTGGTGATCGGTAGAAAGCTCTGCCCCTCTCGTCACCCGAGTGTCCAAAACATGAGGCCGCAAATCCGATGACACAACTACAAAGTCAATCATGGAACTAAGGCCGAGGGTGTCCTGGTGCCAAGTGCACATATGGACACCCTTATGTTTGAACATTGTGTTTGTTATGGACAATCCGTGACGAGTACAAAAGTCCAATAACAAAGCACCCCTTGGGTACAGATCCGGGTGGCCATTTTTCCCAATCACGCCTCTCCAGGTTTCACTGTCGTTGCCAACATGAGCGTTGAAGCCCCCCAGCAGAACAATGGAATCACCCGAGGGAGCACTCTCCAGTACTCCCTCAAGGGAATCCAAAGAAGCGGGTACTCTGAGCTGCTGTTTGGTGCGTAAACACAAACAACAGTCAGGACCCGTCCCCCAACCCGAAGGCGGAGGAAGCTACCATCTCGTCTACTGTGTTAAAGTCCAATGTGCAGGCTTTGAGCCGGGGCCTGTCGCTCTCATTGCTTGCAATGCCAGAGTGGAAGAGAGTACGGCCCCTCTAAGAGAACAGGTTCCAGATCCCTTGCTGTGCGTAGAAGTGAGTCCAACTATATCTACCTGGAACTTCTCCTTCCCTCCCAGCGAGGTGACGTTCCACGTCTCAAGAGCTAGCTTATGTCGCCGATGATTGGACCGCCAAGTGCCCTGCCTTCGGCTGCTGCCCAGCTCACACTGCACCCGACCTCTATGACCCAGCCCATGAGTGGTGAGCCCATTGGAGGGGGGACCCACATTGCCTCTTCGAGCTGAGCCTGAGTCCCATTGGGACAGGCCCGGCCACCAGGCGCTCGCCATCGTGCCCCATCTCTGGGCCTGGCTCCAGAGGGGAGCCCCGATGACCCGCGTCAGGGCGAGGAAAAATCTAGGTCCTCGATTTGTACTTCTCATAAAAGTCTTTGAGCTGCTTTTTGTCTGATCCCTCACCTAGGACCTGTTTGTCTGGGAGACCCTACCAGGGGGCATAGAAGCCCAATACCGATGGATGGACGAGCGTAATATTGTATCTATGTGAGTTTTACTAGAATCCGTTTTTTTGTAAGGTTTGCAAATAGAAAAAATAGGTTTTACTCACTATGACAGTATACTGTCACACTCAATATGACAGTTTTTAAACATAACTCCTAAACAACACATGCGAAATTGCTAATAATGACTGGAGAAATGTATCTTTGTTAGTTTTACTAGAATAATGATATTTTGTACGGTTTGCAAAGACACAAGTTGGTTGTTTTACTCAATATGACTACATATGAAAGTTATATAAACATTACTCCAAAATTCAAACATGCAATATGTCTAAAAATGCCTGTAATATTGAATCTATGTGAGTTTTACCAGAATCGGGTATTTTGGTAAGGTTTACAAATACAAAAATTAGGTGTTACTCATAATGACAGTTTTACTGCCACATTCAATATGACAGTTATTTAAACATAACTCTTAAACCACACATGGGGCGGCGTGACGAAGTTGGTAGAGTGGCCGTGCCAGCAATCGGAGGGTTGCTGGTTACTGGGGTTCAATCCCCACCTTCTACCATCTTAGTCACGTCCGTTGTGTCCTTGGGCAAGACACTTCACGCTTGCTCCTGATGGCTGCTGGTTAGCGCCTTGCATGGCAGCTCCCGCCATCAGTGTGTGAATGTGTGTGTGAATGGGTGAATGTGGAAATACTGTCAAAGCGCTTTGAGTACCTTGAAGGTAGAAAAGCGCTATACAAGTATAACCCATTTATCATTTATTATTTTACATGTAAAATGGCTAATATTGCTTGGAAAATTTATCTTTGTGAGTTTTACTGAAAAAAAAATATTTTGTAAGGTTTGGAAAGACACAAGGTAGTTTTTTTTACTCAATATGACAGTATAACTGTCATACTAAAAATGAAAGTTATATGAACATAACTCCAAAAGCAAACATGCATTATGTCTAAAAATGCCTGTAATATTGTATTCATGTGAGTTGAACTAGAATCAGTTGTTTTTGTAAGGTTTGCAAATACAAAATATGGGTTTTTCGCACTATGACAGTATACTGTCAAACTCAATCTGACAGTTATTTAAACATAACTCCTAAACCACACATGAAAATGACTAATAATGCCTGGAGAAATGTATCTTTGTGAGTTTTACTAGAAAAAATATATTTTGTAAGGTTTGCAAAGACACAAGTTAGTTGTTTTACTCAATATGACAGTATAACTGTCATACTAAATCCATCCATCCATCCATTTTCTTCCGCTTATCCGAGGTCGGGTTGCAGGGGCAGCAGCCTAAGCAGAGAAGCCCAGACTTCCCTCTCCCCAGCCACTTTGTCCAGCTCTTCTCGGGGGATCCCGAGGCATTCCCAGGCCAGCCGGGAGACATAGTCTTCCAAATGTGTCCTGGGTCTTCCCCGTGGCCTCCTGCCGGTCGGACTTGCCCTAAACACCTCCCGAGGGCGGCGTTCGGGTGGCATCCTGAGCAGATGCCCGAACCACCTCATCTGGCTCCTCTCAATGTGGAGGAGCAGCAGCTTTACTCTGAGTTCCTCCCGGATGACGGAGCTTCTCACCCTATCTCTAGGGAGAGACCCGCCACCCGGCGGAGGAAACTCATTTCGGCCGCTTGTACCCGTGATCTTGTCCTTTCGGTCATAACCCAAAGCTCATGACCATAGGTGAATTGGGAACGTAGATCGACCGGTAAATTGAGAGCTTTGCCTTACGGCTCAGCTCTTTATTCACCACAACGGATCGATACAGCGTCCTCATTACTGAAGATGCCGCACCGATCCGCCTGTGGATCTCACGATCCACTGTTCCCTCACTCGTGAACAAGACTCCTAGGTTCTTGAACTCTTCCACTTGGGGCAAGATCTCCTCCCCAAACTGTAGATGGCACTCCACCCTTTTCCGGGCGAGAACCATGGACTCAGACTTGGAGGTGCTGATTCTCATCCCAGTCGCTTCACACTCGGCTGCGAACCGATCCAATGAGAGCTGAAGATCCTGGCCAGTTGTAGCCATCAGGACCACATTATCTGCAAAAAGCAGAGACCTAATACTGCAGCCACCAAACCGGATCCCCTCAACACCATGACTGCGCCTAGAAATTCTGTCCATAAAAGTTATGAACAGAATCGGTGACAAAGGGCAGCCTTGGCGGAGTCCAACCCTCACTGGAAAGGGGTCCGACTTACTGCCGGCAATGCGGACCAAGCTCTGACACTGATCATACAGGGAGCGACCCGCCACAATCAAACAGACCCATACTCTCTGAGCACTCCCCACAGGACTTCCCGGTCGAATGCCTTCTCAGTCCACAAATCACATGTAGACTGGTTAGGCAAACTCCCATGCACACTCAAGGACCCTGCCGAGAATATAGAGCTGGTCTAGAGTTCCACGACCAGGACGAAAACCACACTGTTCGTCCTGGATCCGAGGTTCGACTATCCGGCGTAGCCTCCTCTCCAGTACACATGAAAAGACCTTACCGGGAAGGCTGAGGAGTGTGATCCACGATAGTTGGAACACACCCTCCGGTTCCCCTTCTTAAAGAGAGGAACCACCACCCCGGTCTCCCAATCCAGAGGTACTGCCCCCAATGTCCACGCCATGTTGCAGAGTCTTGTCAACCAAGACAGCCCCACAGCATCCAGGGCCACCGAGGAGCTTTTTTGAACTACCTCAGCAACTTCAGCCCCAGAAATAGGAGAACCCACCACAGATTCCCCAGGCACTGCTTAATCATAGGAAGACATGTTGGTGGGATTGAGGAGGTCTTCGAAGTATTCCCTCCACCGATCCACAACAGCCGCAGTAGAGGTCAACAGCACACATTACACGGTGTTGACAGTAAATTGCTCTCTCCCAACCCCACCCCCCCCAGATAGGCTCTTTCTCATTGCTGGTGTCCACCAGCGGGTTCTAAGATTACCGCCACGACATGCACCAAATACCTTGAGGCCACAGCTCCAATCAGCCGCCTCGACAAGAGAGGCACGGAAAATGGTCCAGCACCTCCCTCGTGACATGTTCAAAGTTCTTCCGGAGGTGGGAATTGAAACTCTCTCTGACAGGAGACTCTGCGAGGCGTTCCCAGCAGACCCTCACAATGCATTTGGGCCTGCCAGGTCTATCCGGCATCCTCCCCCACCATCGGAGCCAGCTCACCACCAGGTGGTGATCGGTAGAAAGCTCTGCCCCTCTCGTCACCCGAGTGTCCAAAACATGAGGCCGCAAATCCGATGACACAACTACAAAGTCAATCATGGAACTGCGGCCGAGGGTGTCCTGGTGCCAAGTTCACATATGGACACCCTTATGTTTGAACATTGTGTTTGTTATGTACAATCCGTGACGAGTACAAAAGTCCAATAACAAAGCACCACTTGGGTTCAGATCCGGGTGGCCATTTTTCCCAATCACGCCTCTCCAGGTTTCACTGTCGTTGCCAACATGAGCGTTGAAGCCCCCCAGCAGAACAAAGGAATCACCCGAGGGAGCACTCTCCAGTACTCCCTCAAGGCAATCCAAAGAAGTGGGTACTCTGAGCTGCTGTTTGGTGCGTAAACACAAACAACAGTCAGGACCCGTCCCCCAACCCGAAGGCGGAGGAAGCTACCATCTCGTCTACTGTGTTAAAGTCCAACGTGCAGGCTTTGAGCCGGTGGCAACAATAATTGCCTCCCCAGCCTGTCGCCTCTCATTGCTTGCAATGCCAGAGTGGAAGAGAGTCCGGCCCCTCTAGAGAGAACATGTTCCAGAGCCCTTGCTGTGCGTAGAAGTGAGTCCAACAATATCTAGCCGGAACTTCTCCTTCCTTTCCAGCGAGGTGACGTTCCACGTCTCAAGAGCTAGCTTATGTCGCCGATGATTGGACCGCCAAGTGCCCTGCCTTCGGCTGCTGCCCAGCTCACACTGCACCCGATCTCTATGACCCAGCCCATGAGTGGTGAGCCCATTGGAGGGGGGACCCACATTGCCTCTTCGAGCTGAGCCTGAGTCCCATGGGGACAGGCCCGGCCACCAGGCGCTTGCCATCGTGCCCCACCTCTGGGCCTGGCTCCAGAGTGGAGCCCCGGTGACCCGCGTCAGGGCGAGGAAAAATCTAGGTCCTCGATTAGTACTTCTCGTCTTTGAGCTGCTTTTTGTCTGATCCCTCACCTAGGACCTGTTTGTCTGGGAGACCCTACCAGGGGGCATAGAAGCCCAAGTACCGATGGATGGACGAGCGATAACCTGCTGCCACCTGTCCGCCGCAGCTAAAACCATCCTACTGGTGTGTTTTTGATAACAAGGTAATTTCCGTGCAATCAGAGTCACTTGTACCTTGATGTGTCATTTTCTGTTTGAATTGCTTTATATATATATTTATAAAGTCCGAAATTAAATAGCGTCACAGTCAGCATCACAGACACTATCGTTGACCACATGTACCGCCGCATGCTAGCTAGCTAAGTTTTCTTCATTTTTGTCATAGTCATCTCAAAAAGATGATAACTTGCAACATATGTGCTACGACTTGCAGCAATGTATTTGCGTATGTTAGACACATGCGAAGTCTCAGTTGAATGCCTAATGCATCGTTTAAGTGTGCTTTCCCTGAATGCACAAGAGTTTTTTCCAACTTCTCAGCCTTCAAAACTCACAGCCGTCACCATAAATATGGCAAGAGTAGGACTGATCTGTATAGCGCAGAAGGTTTACCTTGTAATATTGTCTCATGTAGAGCGAAGTGCGATGATATACGGGGCCTTCTACTGCATTTGAAAAGTCATATTACCGAAGGTAGGACAGTTACGTGCCCCTTCAGTCAGTGTGAAAAAAGATTTACAGTCAAGTCTACTTTCACATCGCACGTGTCAAGGAAGCTCTACGGCTACACTGAACGAAGTTTGACTTGCTCAATAGAAAATCCAAGCAGCTCCTGTGCAACACTGATGATGACTATTGTGATACGCAACTTGGGAATTCAGGATATTCCTGTTATGAAGACATGGAGGTCTACCCCGAAAAAACAGATGAAGGTCAATTCCTCAGAAACGTAGCCTTGTTTTATATGAAGCTACAAGCGAAATTGCCACTTCCATCCTCTACTGTTCAAACCATCATTGATCACTAGCAAGAATTACATGACACAAATCAGTCACTTTTGCTGTCCAAACTTAAAGACAAGTTGACACTGCTTGGGCTTGATGAAGCCGCTGTAAGTACTGTGATTGATACCCTGAAAAGTGAGGATCTCCTCAGTGCCAACAATACACACACACTCAAAACTGACCATAAAAGAAAAACGTTTTACAAAAATAACTTTAAATATGTGGAGCCACTCCCAATTTGTCTTGGTCAGAATGAATCAGGCAAAGAATGTTTTCTACAATATGTGCCAGTGAAAAACACTGTTATCCTTAAAGTCTGTGAGGGAGCAAATACAGCAAGTAAAAACTAGAATCCAACCTGATAATGTTATTCAGGATTTGTGGGATGGCACAAATATTTAAAAGAACATGCTGCTCAAAGACAGGACAGACAGCTTAGGCATAATTCTTTATCAAGATTCCTTTGAAGTGGCAAATCCACTAGGGTCTGGAAGGAAAAAGCACAAGATTGTCAACAAGCTGTCCCACCACTCTGGTCGCTTTGGTGTAGAACACATTAAAGCCTTCTAAAGAAAGCTAGGAGTATCCAACAATGATTTCAAATTAGAAATTGTCACAGCTGATGAGGTGCTTAAAAAATTGAGCGCGCTCCACCCAAACAAGGCCACCAACCTTGATAATATTCCCTTCAGATTCCTCAGGGACTCTTCCTCCATCATCACGCACATAATAAACCTTTCAATTTCACACGGCCAAGTACGAAAATATTTTAAGACAACAAGAGTAACTCCCCTCTTTGAAAAAGGAAGCAAATTGGAACCTGGCAACTACCGACCTGTTTTTATTCTCAGTTCCATTTCGAAAGTAATGGAAACAATCGTTTATGAACAGGTTGATAGTTGCCTTGCCACTAATAAACTCATATACAAATTCCAATCCGGCTTCAGAACTAACCACTCCACTGACACATGCCTTCTCTATCTGACCGACCACATCAAACATGAGGTGGACGCGGGCAAACACTGCGGCATGGTCATGCTGGACCTTCAGAAGGCATTTGACAGCGTTCACCAGGCTATACTGTTGGATAAGCTCAGAGCAATCGGATTTAACAAAACCTCATCGAGCTGGATGCAATCTTACTTGAGGGGAGAGAACAGGTGGTAGAGGTGAACGGCACCATGCCCCCCCCCTCTCAGTGAGGTGTGGAGTCCCCCAAGGCAGAATATTATAATATTAATACTGTTCCTAATATACATAAACAACTTGTCATCGGCATGCAACTGTGAATTGTTCTTGTTTGCGGATGACTCGGCCTTGCTGGTATCAGACAAGGGACAAGTCACAGGTGGAGAAAATCCTCAGTGCTGAACTCTGCAGAACTTGCACCTGGCTCGCTGACAACAAGCTATCCATACACTTGGGTAAAACGGAATCCATCCTGTTTGGGTCCCACATCAACCATAAGAAAGTCAATGACTTCACTATAAAAGTGGGTGTCATTGTTATCACCAGGAAGGATGAGGTCACCTACCTAGGTTCCATTCTAGAGGCTAATCTTTCCTGCGATAAAATGGCAACCAAGCTAATCAAAAAGGTCAACCAACGAACGAGATTTCTCCGTAGAATCTCCTCTCTGGTCAACAAAAGCACCATGAGGATTCTGGCGGGAACTCTCGTTCAACGCTTTTTCGATAACGCATGCACCTCCTGGTACCCTAGCACCTCCAAAACCCTCAATTCTAAACTCCAAACATCCCAGAACAAGCAAGTCAGATTACTTCTAGACCTCCACCCCAGATCCCACCTCAGCCCACTTCTCAAAAGTGGGCTGGCTCAGGGTGGAGGACAGAGTAAAACAACTTGCACTGAGCCTAGTCTATAAAATCCGCTACACTTCCCTGATACCGAAGTACATGTCAAACTACTTCCTTAACGTTAATGACCGCCATAACCGCAACACCAGGGGGAGCTCCACTAACCACATTAAACCCAGATTCCGATCTAATAAAGGTCTTAACTCATTCTATTTCTATGCCACATCAATGTGGAATGCACTCCCAACAGGTATAAAAGAAAGGGCATCTCTATCTTCCTTCAAAACCGCAATAAAAGTACACCTCCAGGCAGCTACAACCCTAAACTAACACCCTCCCGGATTGTTAATAATCAAATGTAAACAATCAAATGCAGATACTTTTGCTTATGCCTTCTGAGCTCTCTCTCTCTCTCTCTCTCTCTCTATGTCCACTACTTGCTGTACATATCCTACCAAGTCAGACCTACAATGTTCCAATATCCATTTCTCTGTTCTCAATTGTTGATGACTGATGATAACAACCAAACTTAACACCCCCCTCCCCCTCCACACCCCGGATTGTAAATAATGTAAATAATTCAATGTGATTATCTTGTGTGATGACTGTATTATGATAATAGTATATATATGGTAGTGTATATCTGTATCATGAATCAATTTAAGTGGATCCCGACTTCAACAAGTTGAAAAACTTATTTGGGTGTTACCATTTAGTGGTCAATTGTACGGAATATGTACTTCACTGTGCAACCTACTAATAAAAGTCGCAATCAATCAATCAATCAAAGTCCGGCCTTCATGCCAAGAGCCTAAATCTCTAATGTGAGTGACTTCATTAGATACTTTGCTCGCCGGGAAATAGTAGCAACAGGACTACTGCAATTTAACGACAAGCCTCAAAATTTCAGAGCTTGGAAACGCTCCTTTAAAAATGCAATACATGGATTAGATTTAACAACAAGTGAGGAGATGGACTTGATGTTAAAGTGGCTTGGCAAAGAATCCTCTGAACACGTAGAACAAATTAGAGCCATACACATTAACAACCCAACCAAAGGTCTCAATATGATGTGGGACAGGCTTGAGCAATGTTATGGCTCAGTTGAAGGGATTGAGGATACACTCTTCAAAAGAATTGATATGTTCCCCAAAATCACATCCAAAGACTACACAAAACTAAGGAAGTTAGTGACCTGCTCATGGAAATGCAGAGTGCTAAAGCTGAATTGAGACCTTCCTGGTCTTGCGTTTTTGGATACCGCAAGAGGACTAAATCCAATTGTGCAGAAACTTCCCTTCAATTTGCAAGAAAGGTGGATCACAGTAGGAGCTAAATACAAATGCACACAACGTGTCCCCTTCCCACCATTCCAAGAAGCTAACTCAAGAAATGACCCAAGCTTTAACTTTACATCGTTCCCTGACGTACCCAAACTCGACAAACTGCCTTGGAGAGCATATAAACAAAAATAAATGTCAATGCACAAAACTGATGTTGTCTCCAGTTACAATTTAGATACACAAAGAACGGCAAACAAAGCTGTTAACAGCGACAAGCTTTGCCCAATTCACATGAAACCTCATCCCCTCTCGAAGTGCAGATCATTTCGAATGAAAACACTCGATGATCGAAAAGCATTCTTAAAAGAGGACCACATTTGCTTCAAATGCTGTTCTTCATCTACACACAATGCAAAAAACTGTATGGTCAAGATACAGTGCTCTGAGTGTTTTGATGAAAAACACTGCACTGCTCTTCACCCAGGACCAGCACCCTGGTTTAAAGAAACTGAACCTGCAGCAGAGTATGGCGGGGAGAGTGACTCCGCTAAGTCGGAGGAGATCACGTCCAAGTGCACACAGGTTTGTGGCGTGAACGAAGCAGGCAGATCCTGCTCTAAAATTAGTCTTGTTAAAGTGTACCCAGCAGGCCATCCTGAACAAGCAGTAAGGCTCTATGCCATCCATGATGAACAAAGTAACAGGTCGTTAGTATGTCCTGAGTTTTTTGAATTGTTCAATGACCGTGGCCCTAGTTCCCCTTACTCACTAAGGACATGTGCTGGTACTAAAAAAGCAATGGACAGGAGAGCTACAGGATATGTAGTGGCAGCCTTGGATGGTTCAGTCCACATCCCATTGCCTAGCCTCATTGAATGTATAAATATCCCAAACGATAGAGATGAAATTCCCATACCCAGTGCAGCTATGCAACACAGTCACCTAAAGTCAGTAGCTCACCTTATCCCTGACCTGGACTGGATGTTATTAGAGTTCACAAAGTCCATAAACAGATAAGTGGCCTTAACAACGCACCCTATGCACAAAAAATGGTCCTCGGGTGGATCATAGTAGGAAACGTGTGTTTAGGTGATGTCCACAAAACTCTCGCTGTGAAGACGCTTTTTCACAAATACAACTGAGAAGGGGCGTCCTACAATGTTTGAGCCATGTCCCAATGTATTTAATGTAATAGCGAGACATTGTGAGCTACAAGTTCCATTCAGCTTCAGCACTCAACTTGTGGATAGCGCTTGTGAACCTGATCATTTAGGATGTAATGTGTTCAAACAAACCAGGCATGACAATTACATCGCACCCTCCATTCAGGACAAAGCCTTCTTGAAAATAATGGAAGAAGGATACAGACAAGAGCTGGACAGTTCCATTACAATTCAAGTCGCCACGTCAAAAACTCCTTAACAACAGAATTTCACCATTTAATTACAGTAACCTAATGGCAGCTAATGGTTCCAGTATAAAACTGTTTTTTTAAAAACTGCTATGCAGTATGAATACATTTGCATAGCCGTTTTTAAAAACAGTTGTATACTGGAACCATTAGCTGCCAGTAGGTTACTGTAATTAAATGGTGAAATTTCTTACAATGTGGATAATGTGAAAAAAGCAATAAAAAATGATTCAAACAACTCCTAAACCAAACATGCAAAATGTCTAAAAATGCCTGTAATATTGAACATATGTGAGTTTCACTAGAATCAGTTGTTTTTGTAAGGTTTGCAAATACAAATATTAGATTTTAAACATAATGACAGTATAACTGCCACGCTCAATATGAAACCACACATGAAAATTGTCTAATAATTAATTAAGAAATGTATCTTTGTGAGTTTTACTAGAAACATTTTCTTTTGTAAGGGTTGCAAACACAAAAGTTATTTTTTTTTACTCAATATGACAGTAAAACTGCCACGCTCAATATGTCAGTTATTTAAACATAACTCCTAAACTACACATGAAAAATGGCTAATAATGCCTCAAATAATGCATTCTTGTGAGTTTTAATCGAAACATATGCTTTTTTAAGGCTTGCAAACACAAAAAGTAGTTTTTTACTCAATATGACAATAATGTTCTTAGAATCCTGAGATAATGCGAAAAAAGCAATAAAAATGTATTCAATCATAATTCCTACACCAAACATGCAACTTGTCTAAAAATGCCTGTAATATTGAATCCATGTGAGTTTTACTAGAATCAGATAATTTTTTGTAAGGTTTGCAAATACAAAAATTAGGTTTTACTCACTATGACAGTATACTGTCACACGCAATATGAGAGTTATTAAACATAACTAATAAACCACCCATGCAAAATGGCTAAAAATGTCTGAAATTATGCATCATTGGGAGTTTTACTCCAAACATATGCTTTTTTACGGCCTGCACACACAAAAAGTATTTTTTTACTCAATATGACTGTAATTTTCTTAGAATCCTGAGATAATGCAAAAAAAGCAATACAAATTTATTCAAACATAACTCCTAAACTACACATTAAAAATGGCTAATAATATCTCAAATGATGCATTCTTGTGAGTTTTGCTCGATACATATGCTTTTTTGAGGCTTGCAAACACAAAAAGTAGTTTTTTACTCAATATGACAATTATGTTCTTAGAATCCTGAGATAATGCGAAAAAAGTAATAAAAATGTATTCAATCATAATTCCTAAACCAAACATGCAAAATGTCTAAAAATGCCTGTAATATTGAACATATGTGAGTTTCACTAGAATCAGTTGTTTTTGTAAGGTTTGCAAATACAAATATTAGATTTTAAACATAATGACAGTATAACTGCCACGCTCAATATGAAACCACACATGAAAATTGTCTAATAATTAATTAAGAAATGTATCTTTGTGAGTTTTACTAGAAACATTTTCTTTTGTAAGGGTTGCAAACACAAAAGTTATTTTTTTTTACTCAATATGACAGTAAAACTGCCACGCTCAATATGTCAGTTATTTAAACATAACTCCTAAACTACACATGAAAAATGGCTAATAATGCCTCAAATAATGCATTCTTGTGAGTTTTAATCGAAACATATGCTTTTTTAAGGCTTGCAAACACAAAAAGTAGTTTTTTACTCAATATGACAATAATGTTCTTAGAATCCTGAGATAATGCGAAAAAAGCAATAAAAATGTATTCAATCATAATTCCTACACCAAACATGCAACTTGTCTAAAAATGCCTGTAATATTGAATCCATGTGAGTTTTACTAGAATCAGATAATTTTTTGTAAGGTTTGCAAATACAAAAATTAGGTTTTACTCACTATGACAGTATACTGTCACACGCAATATGAGAGTTATTAAACATAACTAATAAACCACCCATGCAAAATGGCTAAAAATGTCTGAAATTATGCATCATTGGGAGTTTTACTCCAAACATATGCTTTTTTACGGCCTGCACACACAAAAAGTAATTTTTTACTCAATATGACTGTAATTTTCTTAGAATCCTGAGATAATGCAAAAAAAGCAATACAAATTTATTCAAACATAACTCCTAAACTACACATTAAAAATGGCTAATAATATCTCAAATGATGCATTCTTGTGAGTTTTGCTCGATACATATGCTTTTTTGAGGCTTGCAAACACAAAAAGTAGTTTTTTACTCAATATGACAATTATGTTCTTAGAATCCTGAGATAATGCGAAAAAAGTAATAAAAATGTATTCAATCATAATTCCTAAACCAAACATGCAAAATGTCTAAAAATGCCTGTAATATTGAACATATGTGAGTTTCACTAGAATCAGTTGTTTTTGTAAGGTTTGCAAATACAAATATTAGATTTTAAACATAATGACAGTATAACTGCCACGCTCAATATGAAACCACACATGAAAATTGTCTAATAATTAATTAAGAAATGTATCTTTGTGAGTTTTACTAGAAACATTTTCTTTTGTAAGGGTTGCAAACACAAAAGTTATTTTTTTTTACTCAATATGACAGTAAAACTGCCACGCTCAATATGTCAGTTATTTAAACATAACTCCTAAACTACACATTAAAAATGGCTAATAATGCCTCAAATAATGCATTCTTGTGAGTTTTAATCGAAACATATGCTTTTTTAAGGCTTGCAAACACAAAAAGTAGTTTTTTACTCAATATGACAATAATGTTCTTAGAATCCTGAGATAATGCGAAAAAAGCAATAAAAATGTATTCAATCATAATTCCTAAACCAAACATGCAACTTGTCTAAAAATGCCTGTAATATTGAATCCATGTGAGTTTTACTAGAATCAGATAATTTTTTGTAAGGTTTGCAAATACAAAAATTAGGTTTTACTCACTATGACAGTATACTGTCACACGCAATATGAGAGTTATTAAACATAACTAATAAACCACCCATGCAAAATGGCTAAAAATGTCTGAAATTATGCATCATTGGGAGTTTTACTCCAAACATATGCTTTTTTACGGCCTGCACACACAAAAAGTAATTTTTTACTCAATATGACTGTAATTTTCTTAGAATCCTGAGATAATGCAAAAAAAGCAATACAAATTTATTCAAACATAACTCCTAAACTACACATTAAAAATGGCTAATAATATCTCAAATGATGCATTCTTGTGAGTTTTGCTCGATACATATGCTTTTTTGAGGCTTGCAAACACAAAAAGTAGTTTTTTACTCAATATGACAATTATGTTCTTAGAATCCTGAGATAATGCGAAAAAAGTAATAAAAATGTATTCAATCATAATTCCTAAACCAAACATGCAAATTGTCTAAAAATGCCTGTAATATTGAATCCTTGTGAGTTTTACTAGAATCACTTGTTTTTGTAAGGTTTGCAAATACAAAAATTAGGTTTTACTCACTATGACAGTATACTGTCACACTCAATATGACAGTTATTAAACATAACTAGTAAACCGCCCATGCAAAATGGCTATAAATGTCTGAAATAATGCATCATTGGGAGTTTTACTCCAAACACATGCTTTTTTAAGGCCTGCAAACACAAAAAGTAGTTTTTTACTCAATATGACTGTAATGTTCTTAGAATCCTGAGATAATGCGAAAAAAGCAATACAAACGTATTCAAGCATAACTCCTAAACAACAGATCCAAAAGGGCTAATAATACCTGGAGATATGTATCTTTGTCAGTTTTACTAGAAAAATAATGTTTTGTAAGGATTGCAAAGACACAAGTTAGTTTTTTTTATTCAATATGACAGTATAACTGTCATACTAAATATGAAAGTTATATAAAAATGACTCCAAAACCAAACATGCATTATGTCTAAAAATGCCTGTAATATGGAATATATGTGAGTTTTACCAGAATCGGGTATTTTGGTAAGGTTTACAAATAAAAAATTATGTTTTACTCATAATGACAGTATAACTGCCACAAACAATATGACAGTTTTTTCAAACATAACTCCTTAACCACAAAAGCAAAATGGCTAATATTGCCTGGAGAAATGTAACTTTGTGAGTTTTACTGGAAAAAACATATTTTGTAAGGTTTGCAAAAACAGAAAGTAGTTTTTTACTCAATATGACAATTATGTTCCTAGAATCCTGAGATAATGCGAAAAAAGCAATAAAAATGTATTCCATCATAATTCCTAAACCAAACATGCAAGATGTCTAAAAATGAATTAAGAAATGTATCTTCGTGAGTTTTACTAGAAATATTTTCTTTTGTAAGGTTTGCAAACACACAAGTTAATTCTTTTTACTAATATGACAGTTTAACTGCCACGCTATATGTAAGTTATTTAAACATAACTCCTAAACTACACATGAAAAAAGGCTAATAATGCCTCAAATAATGCATTCTTGTGAGTTTTGCTCGAAACATATGCTTTTTTAAGGCTTGCAAACACAAAAAGTAGTTTTTTACTCAATATGACAATAATGTTCTTAGAATCCTGAGATAATGCGAAAAAAGCAATACAAATGTATTCAATCATAATTCCTAAACCAAACATGCAACTTGTCTAAAAATGCCTGTAATATTGAATCCATGTGAGTTTTACTAGAATAAGTTGTTTTTGTAATGTTTACAAATACAAAAATTGGGTTTTACTCACTATGACAGTATACTGTCACACTCAATATGACAGTTATTAAACATAACTAGTAAACCACACATGCAAAATGGCTAATAATGCCTGAAATAATGCATCATTGGGAGTTTTACTCTAAACATATGCTTTTTTAAGGCTTGCAAAAACAAAAAGTAGTTTTTTACTCAATATGACAGTAATGTTCTTGGAATCCTGAGATAATGCGAAAAAAGCAATAAAAATGTATTGAAACATATATCCTAAACAACACATGCAAAATGGCTAATAAAGCCTAGAGACATGTATCTTTGTTAGTTTTACTAGAAAAACGATCTTTTGTAAGGTTTGCAAAGACACAAGTTAGTTTTTTTAATTCAATACGACAGTATAACTGTCATACAGAATATGAAAGTTATTTGAACATAACTCCAAAACCAACTATGCTATCCGTCTAAAAAGGCCTGTAATACATGTGAGTTTTACTAGAAACAGTTTTTTTGTAAAGTTTGCAAATACAAAAATTAGGTTTTACTCACTATGACAGTATACTGTCACATTTAATATGACAGTTTTTAAACATAACTCCTAAACAACACATGCGAAATTGCTAATAATGACTGGAGAAATGTATCTTTGTTAGTTTTACTAGAATAATGATATTTTGTAGAGTTTGCAAAGACAGAAGTTGGTCTTTTTACTCAATATGACTACATATGAAAGTTATATAAACATTACTCCAAAATTCAAACATGCAATATGTCTAAAAATGCCTGTAATATTGAATCTATGTGACTTTTTCCAGAATCGGGTATTTTGGTAAAGTTCACAAATACAAAAATTAGGTGTTACTCATAATGACAAGTTTACTGCCACATTCAATATGACAGTTATTTAAACATAACTCTTAAACCACACGTGTAAAATGGCTAATATTGCCTGGAAAATTTATCTTTTTGAGTTTTACCGAAAAAAATATTTTGTTAGGTTTGTAAAGACACAAGTTAGTTTTTTTTACTCAATATGACAGTATATAACTGTCATACTAAATATGAAAGTTATATAAACATAACTCCAAAAGCAAACATGCATTATGTCTAAAAATGCCTGTAATATTGTATTCATGTGAGTTTAACTAGAATCAGTTGTTTTTGTAAGGTTTGCAAATACAATATATGGGTTTTTCTTAATATGACAGTATACTGTCACACTCAATCTGACAGTTATTTAAACATAACTCCTAAACCACACATGCAAAACGGCTAATAATGCCTGGAGAAATGTATCTTTGTGAGTTTTACTAGAAAAAATATATTTTGTAAGATTTGCAAAGACACAAGTTAGTTGTTTCACTCAATATGACGGTATCATACTAAATCCAATTTGCTTCCGCTTATCCGAGGTCGGGTTGCGGGGGCAGCAGCCTAAGCAGAGAAGCCCAGACTTCCCTCTCCCCAGCCACTTTGTCCAGCTCTTCTCGGGGGATCCCGAGGCATTCCCAGGCCAGCCGGGAGACATAGTCTTCCAAATGTGTCCTGGGTCTTCCCCGTGGCCTCCTGCCGGTCTGACTTGCCCTAAACACCTCCCGAGGGAGGCGTTCGGGTGGCATCCTGAGCAGATGCCCGAACCACCTCATCTGGCTCCTCTCAATGTGGAGGAGCAGCAGCTTTACTCTGAGTTCCTCCCGGATGACGGAGCTTCTCACCCTATCTCTAGGGAGAGACCCGCCACCCGGCGGAGGAAACTCATTTCGGCCGCTTGTACCCGTGATCTTGTCCTTTCGGTCATAACCCAAAGCTCATGACCATAGGTGAATTGGGAACGTAGATCGACCGGTAAATTGAGAGCTTTGCCTTACGGCTCAGCTCCTTCTTCACCACAACGGATCGATACAGCGTCCTCATTACTGAAGATGCCGCACCGATCCGCCTGTGGATCTCACGATCCACTGTTCCCTCACTCGTGAACAAGACTCCTAGGTTCTTGAACTCTTCCACTTGGGGCAAGATCTCCTCCCCAACCTGTAGATGGCACTTCACCCTTTTACGGGCGAGAACCATGGACTCAGACTTGGAGGGGCTGATTCTCATCCCAGTCGCTTCACACTCTGCTGCGAACCGATCCAATGAGAGCTGAAGATCCTGGCCAGTTGAATCCATCAGGACCACATTATCTGCAAAAAGCAGAGACCTAATCCTGCAGCCAACAAACCGGATCCCCTCAACACCATGACTGCGCCAAGAAATTCTGTCCATAAAAGTTATGAACAGTATCGGTGACAAAGGGCAGCCTTGGCGGAGTCCAACCATCACTGGAAAGGGGTCCGACTTACTGCCGGCAAAGCGGACCAAGCTCTGACACTGATCATACAGGGAGCGACCCGCCACAATCAGACAGTCCGATACCCCATACTCTCTGAGCACTCCCCACAGGACTTCCCGGGATAGGGTCGAATGCCTTCTCAGTCCACAAAGCACATGTAGACTGGTTAGGCAAACTCCCATGCACACTCAACGACCCTGCCGAGAATACAGAGCTGGTCTAGAGTTCCACGACCAGGACGAAAACCACACTGTTTGTCCTGGATCCGAGGTTCGACTATCCGGCGTAGCCTCCTCTCCAGTACACATGAAAAGACCTTACCGGGAAGGCTGAGGAGTGTGTTCCACGATAGTTGGAACACACCCTCCGGTTCCCCTTCTTACAGAGAGGAACCACCACCCCGGTCTCCCAATCCAGAGGTACCGCCCCCAATGTCCACGCCATGTTGCAGAGTCTTGTCAACCAAGACAGCCCCACAGCATCCAGAGCCACCGAGGAGCTTTTTAACTACCTCAGCAACCTCAGCCCCAGAAATAGGAGAACCCACCACAGATTCCCTAGGCACTGCTTAATCATAGGAAGACATGTTGGTGGGATTGAGGAGGTCTTCGAAGTATTCCCTCCACCGATCCACAACAGCCGCAGTAGAGGTCAGCAGCACACATTACACGGTGTTGACGGTAAATAGGCTCTTTCTTCAGTTTGACGGCTTCCCTCACTGCTGGTGTCCACCAGCGGGTTCTAAGATTACCGCCACGACATGCACCAAACACCTTGAGGCCACAGCTCCAATCAGCCGCCTCGACAAGAGAGGCACGGAAAATGGTCCAGCACCTCCCTCGTGACATGTTCAAAGTTCTTCCGGAGGTGGGAATTGAAACTCTCTCTGACAGGAGACTCTGCTAGGCGTTCCCAGCAGACCCTCACAATGCATTTGGGCCTGGATCCTCCCCCACCATCGGAGCCAGCTCACCACCAGGTGGTGATCGGTAGAAAGCTCTGCCCCTCTCGTCACCCGAGTGTCCAAAACATGAGGCCGCAAATCCGATGACACAACTACAAAGTAAATCATGGAACTGCGGCCGAGGGTGTCCTGGTGCCAAGTGCACATATGGACACCCTTATGTTTGAACATTGTGTTTGTTATGGACAATCCGTGACGAGTACAAAAGTCCAATAACAAAGCACCACTTGGGTACAGATCCGGGTGGCCATTTTTCCCAATCACGCCTCTCCAGGTTTCACTGTCGTTGCCAACATGAGCGTTGAAGCCCCCCAGCAGAACAAGGGAATCACCCGAGGGAGCACTCTCCAGTACTCCTTCAAGGGAATCCAAAGAAGCGGGTACTCTGAGCTGCTGTTTGGTGCGTAAACACAAACAACAGTCAGGACCCGTCCCCCAACCCGAAGGCGGAGAAAGCTACCATCTCGTCTACTGTGTTAAAGTCCAATGTGCAGGCTTTGAGCCGGGGCCTGTCGCTCTCATTGCTTGCAATGCCAGAGTGGAAGAGAGTACGGCCCCTCTAAGAGAACAGGTTCCAGATCCCTTGCTGTGCGTAGAAGTGAGTCCAACTATATCTACCTGGAACTTCTCCTTCCCTCCCAGCGAGGTGACGTTCCACGTCTCAAGAGCTAGCTTATGTCGCCGATGATTGGACCGCCAAGTGCCCTGCCTTCGGCTGCTGCCCAGCTCACACTGCACCCGACCTCTATGACCCAGCCCATGAGTGGTGAGCCCTTTGGAGGGGGGACCCACATTGCCTCTTCGAGCTGAGCCTGAGTCCCATTGGGACAGGCCCGGCCACCAGGCGATCGCCATCGTGCCCCATCTCTGGGCCTGGCTCCAGAGGGGAGCCCCGATGACCCGCGTCAGGGCGAGGAAAAATCTAGGTCCTCGATTTGTACTTCTCATAAAAGTCTTTGAGCTGCTTTTTGTCTGATCCCTCACCTAGGACCTGTTTGTCTGGGAGACCCTACCAGGGGGCATAGAAGCCCAATACCGATGGATGGACGAGCGTAATATTGTATCTATGTGAGTTTTACTAGAATCAGTTTTTTTGTAAGGTTTGCAAATAGAAAAATTAGGTTTTACTCACTATGACAGTATACTGTCACACTCAATATGACAGTTTTTAAACATAACTCCTAAACAACACATGCGAAATTGCTAATAATGACTGGAGAAATGTATCTTTGTTAGTTTTACTAGAATAATGATATTTTGTACGGTTTGCAAAGACACAAGTTGGTTGTTTTACTCAATATGACTACATATGAAAGTTATATAAACATTACTCCAAAATTCAAACATGCAATATGTCTAAAAATGCCTGTAATATTGAATCTATGTGAGTTTTACCAGAATCAGGTATTTTGGTAAGGTTTACAAATACAAAAATTAGGTGTTACTCATAATGACAGTTTTACTGCCACATTCAATATGACAGTTATTTAAACATAACTCTTAAACCACACATGGGGCGGCGTGACGAAGTTGGTAGAGTGGCCGTGCCAGCAATCGGAGGGTTGCTGGTTACTGGGGTTCAATCCCCACCTTCTACCATCTTAGTCACGTCCGTTGTGTCCTTGGGCAAGACACTTCACCCTTGCTCCTGATGGCTGCTGGTTAGCGCCTTGCATGGCAGCTCCCGCCATCAGTGTGTGAATGGGTGAATGTGGAAATACTGTCAAAGCGCTTTGAGTACCTTGAAGGTAGAAAAGCGCTATACAAGTATAACCCATTTATCATTTATTATTTTACATGTAAAATGGCTAATATTGCCTGGAAAATTTATCTTTGTGAGTTTTACTGAAAAAAAAATATTTTGTAAGGTTTGTAAAGACACAAGTTAGTTTTTTTTACTCAATATGACAGTATAACTGTCATACTAAAAATGAAAGTTATATAAACATAACTCCAAAAGCAAACATGCATTATGTCTAAAAATGCCTGTAATATTGTATTCATGTGAGTTGAACCAGAATCAGTTGTTTTTGTAAGGTTTGCAAATACAAAATATGGGTTTTTCGCACTATGACAGTATACTGTCAAACTCAGTCTGACAGTTATTTAAACATAACTCCTAAACCACACATGAAAATGACTAATAATGCCTGGAGAAATGTATCTTTGTGAGTTTTACTAGAAAAAATATATTTTGTAAGGTTTGCAAAGACACAAGTTAGTTGTTTTACTCAATATGACAGTATAACTGTCATACTAAATCCATCCATCCATCCATTTTCTTCCGCTTATCCGAGGTCGGGTTGCAGGGGCAGCAGCCTAAGCAGAGAAGCCCAGACTTCCCTCTCCCCAGCCACTTCTTCCAGCTCTTCTCGGGGGATCCCGAGGCATTCCCAGGCCAGCCGGGAGACATAGTCTTCCAAATGTGTCCTGGGTCTTCCCCGTGGCCTCCTGCCGGTCGGACTTGCCCTAAACACCTCCCGAGGGAGGCGTTCGGGTGGCATCCTGAGCAGATGCCCGAACCACCTCATCTGGCTCCTCTCAATGTGGAGGAGCAGCAGCTTTACTCTGAGTTCCTCCCGGATGACGGAGCTTCTCACCCTATCTCTAGGGAGAGACCCGCCACCCGGCGGAGGAAACTCATTTCGGCCGCTTGTACCCGTGATCTTGTCCTTTCGGTCATAACCCAAAGCTCATGACCATAGGTGAATTGGGAACGTAGATCGACCGGTAAATTGAGAGCTTTGCCTTACGGCTCAGCTCCTTATTCACCACAACGGATCGATACAGCGTCCTCATTACTGAAGATGCCGCACCGATCCGCCTGTGGATCTCACGATCCACTGTTCCCTCACTCGTGAACAAGACTCCTAGGTTCTTGAACTCTTCCACTTGGGGCAAGATCTCCTCCCCAAACTGTAGATGGCACTCCACCCTTTTCCGGGCGAGAACCATGGACTCAGACTTGGAGGTGCTGATTCTCATCCCAGTCGCTTCACACTCGGCTGCGAACCGATCCAATGAGAGCTGAAGATCCTGGCCAGTTGTAGCCATCAGGACCACATTATCTGCAAAAAGCAGAGACCTAATACTGCAGCCACCAAACCGGATCCCCTCAACACCATGACTGCGCCTAGAAATTCTGTCCATAAAAGTTATGAACAGAATCGGTGACAAAGGGCAGCCTTGGCGGAGTCCAACCATCACTGGAAAGGGGTCCGACTTACTGCCGGCAATGCGGACCAAGCTCTGACACTGATCATACAGGGAGCGACCCGCCACAATCAGACAGACCCATACTCTCTGAGCACTCCCCACAGGACTTCCCGGGATACGGTCGAATGCCTTCTCAGTCCACAAAGCACATGTAGACTGGTTAGGCAAACTCCCATGCACACTCAAGGACCCTGCCGAGAATATAGAGCTGGTCTAGAGTTCCACGACCAGGACGAAAACCACACTGTTCATCCTGGATCCGAGGTTCGACTATCCGGCGTAGCCTCCTCTCCAGTACACATGAAAAGACCTTACCGGGAAGGCTGAGGAGTGTGATCCACGATAGTTGGAACACACCCTCCGGTTCCCCTTCTTAAAGAGAGGAACCACCACCCCGGTCTCCCAATCCAGAGGTACTGCCCCCAATGTCCACGCCATGTTGCAGACTCTTGTCAACCAAGACAGCCCCACAGCATCCAGAGCCACCGAGGAGCTTTTTTGAACTACCTCAGCAACTTCAGCCCCAGAAATAGGAGAACCCACCACAGATTCCCCAGGCACTGCTTAATCATAGGAAGACATGTTGGTGGGATTGAGGAGGTCTTCGAAGTATTCCCTCCACCGATCCACAACAGCCGCAGTAGAGGTCAACAGCACACATTACACGGTGTTGACAGTAAATTGCTCTCCCCCAACCCCACCCCCCCAGATAGGCTCTTTCTCATTGCTGGTGTCCACCAGCGGGTTCTAAGATTACCGCCACGACATGCACCAAATACCTTGTGGCCACAGCTCCAATCAGCCGCCTCGACAAGAGAGGCACGGAAAATGGTCCAGCACCTCCCTCGTGACATGTTCAAAGTTCTTCCGGAGGTGGGAATTGAAACTCTCTCTGACAGGAGACTCTGCGAGGCGTTCCCAGCAGACCCTCACAATGCATTTGGGCCTGCCAGGTCTATCCGGCATCCTCCCCCACCATCGGAGCCAGCTCACCACCAGGTGGTGATCGGTAGAAAGCTCTGCCCCTCTCGTCACCCGAGTGTCCAAAACATGAGGCCGCAAATCCGATGACACAACTACAAAGTCAATCATGGAACTGCGGCCAAGGGTGTCCTGGTGCCAAGTGCACACATGGACACCCTTATGTTTGAACATTGTGTTTGTTATGTACAATCCGTGATGAGTACAAAAGTCCAATAACAAAGCACCACTTGGGTTCAGATCCGGGTGGCCATTTTTCCCAATCACGCCTCTCCAGGTTTCACTGTCGTTGCCAACATGAGCGTTGAAGCCCCCCAGCAGAACAAGGGAATCACCCGAGGGAGCACTCTCCAGTACTCCCTCAAGGCAATCCAAAGAAGTGGGTACTCTGAGCTGCTGTTTGGTGCGTAAACACAAACAACAGTCAGGACCCGTCCCCCAACCCGAAGGCGGAGGAAGCTACCATCTCGTCTACTGTGTTAAAGTGCAGGCTTTGAGCCGGTGGCAACAATAATTGCCTCCCCAGCCTGTCGCCTCTCATTGCTTGCAATGCCAGAGTGGAAGAGAGTCCGGCCCCTCTAGAGAGAACATGTTCCAGAGCCCTTGCTGTGCGTAGAAGTGAGTCCAACAATATCTAGCCGGAACTTCTCCTTCCTTTCCAGCGAGGTGACGTTCCACGTCTCAAGAGCTAGCTTATGTCGCCGATGATTGGACCGCCAAGTGCCCTGCCTTCGGCTGCTGCCCAGCTCACACTGCACCCGATCTCTATGACCCAGCCCATGAGTGGTGAGCCCATTGGAGGGGGGACCCACATTGCCTCTTCGAGCTGAGCCTGAGTCCCATGGGGACAGGCCCGGCCACCAGGCGCTTGCCATCGTGCCCCACCTCTGGGCCTGGCTCCAGAGTGGAGCCCCGTTGACCCGCGTCAGGGCGAGGAAAAATCTAGGTCCTCGATTAGTACTTCTCATAAAGGTCTTTGAGCTGCTTTTCGTCTGATCCCTCACCTAGGACCTGTTTGTCTGGGAGACCCTACCAGGGGGCATAGAAGCCCAAGTACCGATGGATGGACGAGCGATAACCTGCTGCCACCTGTCCGCCGCAGCTAAAACCATCCTACTGGTGTGTTTTTGATAACAAGGTAATTTCCGTGCAATCAGAGTCACTTGTACCTTGATGTGTCATTTTCTGTTTGAATTGCTTTATATATATATTTATAAAGTCCGAAATTAAATAGCGTCACAGTCAGCATCACAGACACTATCGTTGACCACATGTACCGCCGCATGCTAGCTAGCTAAGTTTTCTTCATTTTTGTCATAGTCATCTCAAAAAGATGATAACTTGCAACATATGTGCTACGACTTGCAGCAATGTATTTGCGTATGTTAGACACATGCGAAGTCTCAGTTGAATGCCTAATGCATCATTTAAGTGTGCTTTACCTGAATGCACAAGAGTTTTTTCCAACTTCTCAGCCTTCAAAACTCACAGCCGTCACCATAAATATGGCAAGAGTAGGACTGATCTGTATAGCGCAGAAGGTTTACCTTGTAATATTGTCTCATGTAGAGCGAAGTGCGATGATATACGGGGCCTTCTCCTGCATTTGAAAAGTCATATTACCGAAGGTAGGACAGTTACGTGCCCCTTCAGTCAATGTGAAAAAAGATTTACAGTCAAGTCTACTTTCACATCGCACGTGTCAAGGAAGCTCTACGGCTACACTGAACGAAGTTTGACTTGCTCAATAGAAAATCCAAGCAGCTCCTGTGCAACACTGATGATGACTATTGTGATACGCAACTTGAGAATTCAGGATATTCCTGTTATGAAGACATGGAGGTCTACCCCGAAAGAACAGATGAAGGTCAATTCCTCAGAAACGTAGCCTTGTTTTATATGAAGCTACAAGCGAAATTGCCACTTCCATCCTCTACTGTTCAAACCATCATTGATCACTAGCAAGAATTACATGACACAAATCAGTCACTTTTGCTGTCCAAACTTAAAGACAAGTTGACACTGCTTGGGCTTGATGAAGCCGCTGTAAGTACTGTGATTGATACCCTGAAAAGTGAGGATCTCCTCAGTGCCAACAATACACACACACACTCAAAACTGACCATAAAAGAAAAACGTTTTACAAAAATAACTTTAAATATGTGGAGCCACTCCCAATTTGTCTTGGTCAGAATGAATCAGGCAAAGAATGTTTTCTACAATATGTGCCAGTGAAAAACACTGTTATCCTTAAAGTCTGTGAGGGAGCAAATACAGCAAGTAAAAACTAGAATCCAAACTGATAATTTTATTCAGGATTTGTGGGATGGCACAAATATTTAAAAGAACATGCTGCTCAAAGACAGGACAGACAGCTTAGGCATAATTCGTTATCAAGATTCCTTTGAAGTGGCAAATCCACTAGGGTCTGGAAGGAAAAAGCACAAGATTGTCAACAAGCTGTCCCACCACTCTGGTCGCTTTGGTGTAGAACACATTAAAGCCTTCTACAGAAAGCTAGGAGTATCCAACAATGATTTCAAATTAGAAATTGTCACAGCTGATGAGGTGCTTAAAAAATTGAGCGCGCTCCACCCAAACAAGGCCACCGACCTTGATAATATTCCCTTCAGATTCCTCAGGGACTCTTCCTCCATCATCACGCACATAATAAACCTTTCAATTTCACACGGCCAAGTACGAAAATATTTTAAGACAACAAGAGTAACTCCCCTCTTTGAAAAAGGAAGCAAATTGGAACCTGGCAACTACCGACCTGTTTTTATTCTCAGTTCCATTTCGAAAGTAATGGAAAAAATCGTTTATGAACAGGTTGATAGTTGCCTTGCCACTAATAAACTCATATACAAATTCCAATCCGGCTTCAGAACTAACCACTCCACTGACACATGCCTTCTCTATCTGACCGACCACATCAAACATGAGGTGGACGCGGGCAAACACTGCGGCATGGTCATGCTGGACCTTCAGAAGGCATTTGACAGCGTTCACCAGGCTATACTGTTGGATAAGCTCAGAGCAATCGGATTTAACAAAACCTCATCGAGCTGGATGCAATCTTACTTGAGGGAAGAGAACAGGTGGTAGAGGTGAACGGCACCATGCCCCCCCCCCCCCTCTCAGTGAGGTGTGGAGTCCCCCAAGGCAGAATATTGGGGCCTTCACTGTTCCTAATATACATAAACAACTTGTCATCGGCATGCAACTGTGAATTGTTCTTGTTTGCGGATGACTCGGCCTTGCTGGTATCAGACAAGGGACAAGTCACAGGTGGAGAAAATCCTCAGTGCTGAACTCTGCAGAACTTGCACCTGGCTCGCTGACAACAAGCTATCCATACACTTGGGTAAAACGGGATCCATCCTGTTTGGGTCCCACATCAACCATAAGAAAGTCAATGACTTCACTATAAAAGTGGGTGTCATTGTTATCACCAGGAAGGATGAGGTCACCTACCTAGGTTCCAAATCTATGTAGCGCTATCACCAAATGACTATCGCCCCATAGATCTTCTGTGCCAGTGCATTGAGCAAGTCAAACACTGGATGTGCCAAAATTTCCTACAACTAAATGAAGATAAAACTGAGATAATTGTTTTTGGTGCTAAAAAAGAAAGGTTTAAAGTCATCCAACACCTTCAATCACTGTCCCTGAAAACCTCAAATAAAGCCAGAAATCTTGGGGTTATTTTAGATTCTGATTTACATTTCGACAGTCACATCAAATCAGTAACAAAATCGGCCTACTATCACCTCAAAAATGTAAAAAGACTTAGAGGGCTCATGTCAGCTCAAGACTTAGAAAAACTTGTACATGCCTTTATTACCAGTAGGCTAGACTATTGTAATGGTCTCCTTGCAGGTCTTCCCAAAAAAACTGTCAGGCAGCTACAGCTTGTTCAGAACGCTGCTGCTAGAGTTCTAACAAAGACCAAAAAATGTGAGCACATTACACCAATTCTTAAATCCTTACATTGGCTCCCTGTACATCAGAGAATAGATTTCAAAATCCTCCTGCTCACATATAAATCACTACATGGTCTAGGGCCCAAGTATATCACTGATATGCTCCCACTATATACGCCCTCTAGATCACTAAGATCTTCTGAGACCAATCTGTTAGCGGTTCCAAGAGTAAACTCAAATCAAGGGAGATCATCATTCAGTCACTATGCAACACATAGCTGGAATAAACTTCCTGAAGATGTCAGACTCTCCCCAACTCTCACTACTTTTAAAACTAGACTGAAGACTTTTATGTTCACCTTAGCTTTCAGCTAAATCTTTTAATCTTTTAACTTTTAACGTCTGCACTGTTTTTATTTTTATTGTCTGCATTTTAATTTTGCTTTTATTTTCTTTCATTTCACTTTGTTGTCTGTGAAGCACTTTGAGTCTGCCTTGTGTATGAAAAGCGCTATACAAATAAAGTTGCCTTGCCTTGCCTTGCCTTGCCTTGCCTAATCTTTCCTGCGATAAAATGGCAACCAAGCTAATCAAAAAGGTCAACCAATGAACGAGATTTCTCTGTAGAATCTCCTCTCTGGTCAACAAAAGCACCATGAGGATTCTGGCGGGAACTCTCGTTCAACCCTTTTTCGATAACGTATGCACCTCCTGGTACCCTAGCACCTCCAAAACCCTCAATTCTAAACTCCAAACATCCCAGAACAAGCAAGTCAGATTACTTCTAGACCTCCACCCCAGATCCCACCTCACTCCTACCCACTTCTCAAAAGTGGGCTGGCTCAGGGTGGAGGACAGAGTAAAACAACTTGCACTGAGCCTAGTCTATAAAATCCGCTACACTTCCCTGATACCGAAGTACATGTCAAACTACTTCCTTAACGTTAATGACCGCCATAACCGCAACACCAGGGGGAGCTCCACTAACCACATTAAACCCAAATTCCGATCTAATAAAGGTCTTAACTCATTCTCTTTCTATGCCACATCAATGTGGAATGCGCTCCCAACAGGTATAAAAGAAAGGGCATCTCTATCCTCCTTCAAAACCGCAATAAAAGTACACCTCCAGGCAGCTACAACCCTATACTAACACCCTCCCGGATTGTTAATAATCAAATGTAAACAATCAAATGCAGATACTTTTGCTTATGCCTTCTGAGCTCTCTCTCTCTCTCTCTATGTCCACTACTTGCTGTACTTATCCTACCAAGTCAGACCTACAATGTTCCAATATCCATTTCTCTGTTCTCAATTGTTGATGACTGATGATAACAACCAAACTTAACACCCCCCTCCCCCTCCACACCCCGGATTGTAAATAATGTAAATAATTCAATGTGATTATCTTGTGTGATGACTGTATTATGATAATAGTATATATATGGTAGTGTATATCTGTATCATGAATCAATTTAAGTGGATCCCGACTTCAACAAGTTGAAAAACGTATTTGGGTGTTACCATTTAGTGGTCAATTGTACGGAATATGTACTTCACTGTGCAACCTACTAATAAAAGTCGCAATCAATCAATCAATCAAAGTCCGGCCTTCATGCCAAGAGCCTAAATCTCTAATGTGAGTGACGTCATTAGATACTTTGCTCGCCGGGAAATAGTAGCAACAGGACTACTGCAATTTAACGACAAGCCTCAAAATTTCAGAGCTTGGAAACGCTCCTTTAAAAATGCAATAAATGGATTAGATTTAACAACAAGTGAGGAGATGGACTTGATGTTAAAGTGGCTTGGCAAAGAATCCTCTGAACACGTAGAACAAATTAGAGCCATACACATTAACAACTCAACCAAAGGTCTCAATATGATGTGGGACAGGCTTGAGCAATGTTATGGCTCAGTTGAAGGGATTGAGGATACACTCTTCAAAAGAATTGATATGTTCCCCAAAATCACATCCAAAGACTACACAAAACTAAGGAAGTTAGTGACCTGCTCATGGAAATGCAGAGTGCTAAAGCTGAATTGAGACCTTCCTGGTCTTGCGTTTTTGGATACCGCAAGAGGACTAAATCCAATTGTGCAGAAACTTCCCTTCAATTTGCAAGAAAGGTGGATCACAGTAGGAGCTAAATACAAATGCACACAACGTGTCCCCTTCCCACCATTCCAAGAAGCTAACTCAAGAAATGACCCAAGCTTTAACTTTACATCGTTCCCTGACGTACCCAAACTCGACAAACTGCCTTGGAGAGCATATAAACAAAAATAAATGTCAATGCACAAAACTGATGTTGTCTCCAGTTACAATTTAGATACACAAAGAACGGCAAACAAAGCTGTTAACAGCGACAAGCGTTGCCCAATTCACATGAAACCTCATCCCCTCTCAAAGTGCAGATCATTTCGAATGAAAACACTCGATGATCGAAAAGCATTCTTAAAAGAGGACCACATTTGCTTCAAATGCTGTTCTTCATCTACACACAATGCAAAAAACTGTATGGTCAAGATACAGTGCTCTGAGTGTCTTGATGAAAAACACAGCACTGCTCTTCACCCAGGACCAGCACCCTGGTTTAAAGAAACTGAACCTGCAGCAGAGTATGGCGGGGAGAGTGACTCCGCTAAGTCGGAGGAGATCACGTCCAAGTGCACACAGGTTTGTGGCGTGAACGAAGCAGGCAGATCCTGCTCTAAAATTAGTCTTGTTAAAGTGTACCCAGCAGGCCATCCTGAACAAGCAGTAAGGCTCTATGCCATCCATGATGAACAAAGTAACAGGTCGTTAGTATGTCCTGAGTTTTTTGAATTGTTCAATGACCGTGGCCCTAGTTCCCCTTACTCACTAAGGACATGTGCTGGTACTAAAAAAGCAATGGACAGGAGAGCTACAGGATATGTAGTGGCAGCCTTGGATGGTTCAGTCCACATCCCATTGCCTAGCCTCATTGAATGTATAAATATCCCAAACGATAGAGATGAAATTCCCATACCCAGTGCAGCTATGCAACACAGACACCTAAAGTCAGTAGCTCACCTTATCCCTGACCTGGACTCTAATGTCCCTATACTCATGCTTCTCGGACGGGATGTTATTAGAGTTCACAAAGTCCATAAACAGATACGTGGCCTTAACAACGCACCCTATGCACAAAAATTGGACCTCGGGTGGGTCATAGTAGGAAACGTGTGATGTCCACAAAACTCTCGCTGTGAAGACGCTTTTTCACAAATACAACTGAGAAGGGGCGTCCTACAATGTTTGAGCCATGTCCCAATGTATTTAATGTAATAGCGAGACATTGTGAGCTACAAGTTCCATTCAGCTTCAGCACTCAACTTGTGGATAGCGCTTGTGAACCTGATCATTTAGGATGTAATGTGTTCAAACAAACCAGGCATGACAATTACATCGCACCCTCCATTCAGGACAAAGCCTTCTTGAAAATAATGGAAGAAGGATACAGACAAGAGCTGGACAGTTCCATTACAATTCAAGTCGCCACGTCAAAAACTCCTTAACAGCAGAATTTCACCATTTAATTACAGTAACCTAATGGCAGCTAATGGTTCCAGTATAAAACTGTTTTTTTAAAAACTGCTATGCAGTATGAATACATTTGCATAGCCGTTTTTAAAAACAGTTGTATACTGGAACCATTAGCTGCCAGTAGGTTACTGTAATTAAATGGTGAAATTTCTTACAGTGTGAGATAATGTGAAAAAAGCAATAAAAAATGATTCAAACAACTCCTAAACCAAACATGCAAAATGTCTTAAAATGCCTGTAATATTGAACATATGTGAGTTTCACTAGAATCAGTTGTTTTTGTAAGGTTTGCAAATACAAATATTAGATTTTAAACATAATGACAGTATAACTGCCACGCTCAATATGAAACCACACATGAAAATTGTCTAATAATTAATTAAGAAATGTATCTTTGTGAGTTTTACTAGAATCATTTTCTTTTGTAAGGGTTGCAAACACAAAAGTTATTTTTTTTTACTCAATATGACAGTAAAACTGCCACGCTCAATATGTCAGTTATTTAAACATAACTGCTAAACTACACATGAAAAATGGCTAATAATGCCTCAAATAATGCATTCTTGTGAGTTTTGCTCGAAACATATGCTTTTTTAAGGCTTGCAAACACAAAAAGTAGTTTTTTACTCAATATGACAATAATGTTCTTAGATTATCTGAGAAAATGCAAAAAAAGCAATAAAAATGTATTCCATCATTCGTAAACCAAACATGCAAAATGTCTACAAAAAAAATTAAGAAATGTGTCTTTGTGAGTTTTACTGGAAACAATTTATTTTGTAAGGTTTGCAAACACACAAGTTATTTTTTTTACTCAATATGACAGTCTAACTGCCACGCTCAATATGTCAGTTATTTAAACATAACTCCTAAACTACACATTAAAAATGGCTAATAATGCCTCAAATAATGCATTCTTGTGAGTTTTAATCGAAACATATGCTTTTTTGAGGCTTGCAAACACAAAAAGTAGTTTTTTACTCAATATGACAATAATGTTCTTAGAATCCTGAGATAATGCGAAAAAAGTAATAAAAATGTATTCAATCATAATTCCTAAACCAAACATGCAAATTGTCTAAAGATGCCTGTAATATTGAATCCTTGTGAGTTTTACTAGAATCACTTGTTTTTGTAAGGTTTGCAAATACAAAAATTAGGTTTTACTCACTATGACAGTATACTGTCACACTCAATATGACAGTAATTAAACATAACTAGTAAACGGCCAAGGCAAAATGGCTATAAATGTCTGAAATAATGCATCATTGGGAGTTTTACTCCAAACACATGCTTTTTTAAGGCCTGCAAACACAAAAAGTAGTTTGACTGTAATGTTCTTAGAATCCTGAGATAATGCGAAAAAAGCAATACAAATGTATTCAAGCATAACTCCTAAACAACAGATCCAAAAGGGCTAATAATACCTGGAGATATGTATCTTTGTCAGTTTTACTAGAAAAATAATGTTTTGTAAGGATTGCAAAGACACAAGTTAGTTTTTTTAATTCAATATGACAGTATAACTGTCATACTAAATATGAAAGTTATATAAAAATGACTCCAAAACCAAACATGCATTATGTCTAAAAATGCCTGTACTATGGAATATATGTGAGTTTTACCAGAATCGGGTATTTTGGTAAGGTTTACAAATAAAAAATTATGTTTTACTCATAATGACAGTATAACTGCCACAAACAATATGACAGTTTTTTCAAACATAACTCCTTAACCACAAATGCAAAATGGCTAATATTGCCTGGAGAAATGTAACTTTGTGAGTTTTACTGGAAAAAACATATTTTGTAAGGTTTGCAAAAACAGAAAGTAGTTTTTTACTCAATATGACAATTATGTTCCTAGAATCCTGAGATAATGCGAAAAAAGCAATGAAAATGTATTCCATCATAATTCCTAAACCAAACATGCAAGATGTCTAAAAATGAATTAAGAAATGTATCTTCGTGAGTTTTACTAGAAATATTTTCTTTTGTAAGGTTTGCAAACACACAAGTTAATTATTTTTACTAATATGACAGTTTAACTGCCACGCTATATGTAAGTTATTTAAACATAACTCCTAAACTACACATGAAAAAAGGCTAATAATGCCTCAAATAATGCATTCTTGTGAGTTTTGCTCGAAACATATGCTTTTTTAAGGCTTGCAAACACAAAAAGTAGTTTTTTACTCAATATGACAATAATGTTCTTAGAATCCTGAGATAATGCGAAAAAAGCAATACAAATGTATTCAATCATAATTCCTAAACCAAACATGCAACTTGTCTAAAAATGCCTGTAATATTGAATCCATGTGAGTTTTACTAGAATAAGTTGTTTTTGTAATGTTTACAAATACAAAAATTGGGTTTTACTCACTATGACAGTATACTGTCACACTCAATATGACAGTTATTAAACATAACTAGTAAACCACACATGCAAAATGGCTAATAATGCCTGAAATAATGCATCATTGGGAGTTTTACTTTAAACATATGCTTTTTTAAGGTTTGCAAAAACAAAAAGTAGTTTTTTACTCAATATGACAGTAATGTTCTTGGAATCCTGAGATAATGCGAAAAAAGCAATAAAAATGTATTCAAACATATATCCTAAACAACACATGCAGTTGAAGTTGGTCTTTTTACTCAATATGACTACATATGAAAGTTATATAAACATTACTCCAAAATTCAAACATGCAATATGTCTAAAAATGCCTGTAATATTGAATCTATGTGACTTTTTCCAGAATCGGGTATTTTGGTAAAGTTCACAAATACAAAAATTAGGTGTTACTCATAATGACAAGTTTACTGCCACATTCAATATGACAGTTATTTAAACATAACTCTTAAACCACACGTGTAAAATGGCTAATATTGCCTGGAAAATTTATCTTTTTGAGTTTTACTGAAAAAAATATTTTGTTAGGTTTGTAAAGACACAAGTTAGTTTTTTTTACTCAATATGACAGTATATAACTGTCATACTAAATATGAAAGTTATATAAACATAACTCCAAAAGCAAACATGCATTATGTCTAAAAATGCTTGTAATATTGTATTCATGTGAGTTTAACTAGAATCAGTGGTTTTTGTAAGGTTTGCCAATACAATATATGGGTTTTTCTTAATATGACAGTATACTGTCACACTCAATCTGACAGTTATTTAAACATAACTCCTAAACCACACATGCAAAACGGCTAATAATGCCTGGAGAAATGTATCTTTGTGAGTTTTACTAGAAAAAATATATTTTGTAAGATTTGCAAAGACACAAGTTAGTTGTTTCACTCAATATGACGGTATCATACTAAATCCAATTTGCTTCCGCTTATCCGAGGTCGGGTTGCGGGGGCAGCAGCCTAAGCAGAGAAGCCCAGACTTCCCTCTCCCCAGCCACTTTGTCCAGCTCTTCTCGGGGGATCCCGAGGCATTCCCAGGCCAGCCGGGAGATAGAGTCTTCCAAATGTGTCCTGGGTCTTCCCCGTGGCCTCCTGCCGGTCAGACTTGCCCTAAACACCTCCCGAGGGAGGCGTTCGGGTGGCATCCTGAGCAGATGCCCGAACCACCTCATCTGGCTCCTCTCAATGTGGAGGAGCAGCAGCTTTACTCTGAGTTCGTCCCGGATGACGGAGCTTCTCACCCTATCTCTAGGGAGAGACCCGCCACCCGGCGGAGGAAACTTATTTCGGCCGCTTGTACCCGTGATCTTGTCCTTTCGGTCATAACCCAAAGCTCATGACCATAGGTGAATTGGGAACGTAGATCGACCGGTAAATTGAGAGCTTTGCCTTACGGCTCAGCTCCTTCTTCACCACAACGGATCGATACAGCGTCCTCATTACTGAAGATGCCGCACCGATCCGCCTGTGGATCTCACGATCCACTGTTCCCTCACTCGTGAACAAGACTCCTAGGTTCTTGAACTCTTCCACTTGGGGCAAGATCTCCTCCCCAACCTGTAGATGGCACTCCACCCTTTTACGGGCGAGAACCATGGACTCAGACTTGGAGGGGCTGATTCTCATCCCAGTCGCTTCACACTCTGCTGCGAACCGATCCAATGAGAGCTGAAGATCCTGGCCAGTTGAAGCCATCAGGACCACATTATCTGCAAAAAGCAGAGACCTAATCCTGCAGCCAACAAACCGGATCCCCTCAACACCATGACTGCGCCAAGAAATTCTGTCCATAAAAGTTATGAACAGTATCGGTGACAAAGGGCAGCCTTGGCGGAGTCCAACCATCACTGGAAAGGGGTCCGACTTACTGCCGGCAAAGCGGACCAAGCTCTGACACTGATCATACAGGGAGCGACCCGCCACAATCAGACAGTCCGATACCCCATACTCTCTGAGCACTCCCCACAGGACTTCCCGGGATAGGGTCAAATGCCTTCTCAGTCCACAAAGCACATGTAGACTGGTTAGGCAAACTCCCATGCACACTCAACGACCCTGCCGAGAATACAGAGCTGGTCTAGAGTTCCACGACCAGGACGAAAACCACACTGTTTGTCCTGGATCCGAGGTTCGACTATCCGGCGTAGCCTCCTCTCCAGTACACATGAAAAGACCTTACCGGGAAGGCTGAGGAGTGTGTTCCACGATAGTTGGAACACACCCTCCGGTTCCCCTTCTTACAGAGAGGAACCACCACCCCGGTCTCCCAATCCAGAGGTACCGCCCCCAATGTCCACGCCATGTTGCAGAGTCTTGTCAACCAAGACAGCCCCACAGCATCCAGAGCCACCGAGGAGCTTTTTAACTACCTCAGCAACCTCAGCCCCAGAAATAGGAGAACCCACCACAGATTCCCTAGGCACTGCTTAATCATAGGAAGACATGTTGGTGGGATTGAGGAGGTCTTCGAAGTATTCCCTCCACCGATCCACAACAGCCGCAGTAGAGGTCAGCAGCACACATTACACGGTGTTGACGGTAAATAGGCTCTTTCTTCAGTTTGACGGCTTCCCTCACTGCTGGTGTCCACCAGCGGGTTCTAAGATTACCGCCACGACATGCACCAAACACCTTGAGGCCACAGCTCCAATCAGCCGCCTCGACAAGAGAGGCACGGAAAATGGTCCAGCACCTCCCTCGTGACATGTTCAAAGTTCTTCCGGAGGTGGGAATTGAAACTCTCTCTGACAGGAGACTCTGCTAGGCGTTCCCAGCAGACCCTCACAATGCATTTGGGCCTGGATCCTCCCCCACCATCGGAGCCAGCTCACTACCAGGTGGTGATCGGTAGAAAGCTCTGCCCCTCTCGTCACCCGAGTGTCCAAAACATGAGGCCGCAAATCCGATGACACAACTACAAAGTAAATCATGGAACTGCGGCCGAGGGTGTCCTGGTGCCAAGTGCACATATGGACACCCTTATGTTTGAACATTGTGTTTGTTATGGACAATCCGTGACGAGTACAAAAGTCCAATAACAAAGCACCCCTTGGGTACAGATCCGGGTGGCCATTTTTCCCAATCACGCCTCTCCAGGTTTCACTGTCGTTGCCAACATGAGCGTTGAAGCCCCCCAGCAGAACAAGGGAATCACCCGAGGGAGCACTATCCAGTACTCCCTCAAGGGAATCCAAAGAAGCGGGTACTCTGAGCTGCTGTTTGGTGCGTAAACACAAACAACAGTCAGGACCCGTCCCCCAACCCGAAGGCGGAGGAAGCTACCATCTCGTCTACTGTGTTAAAGTCCAATGTGCAGGCTTTGAGCCGGGGCCTGTCGCTCTCATTGCTTGCAATGCCAGAGTGGAAGAGAGTACGGCCCCTCTAAAAGAACAGGTTCCAGATCCCTTGCTGTGCGTAGAAGTGAGTCCAACTATATCTACCTGGAACTTCTCCTTCCCTCCCAGCGAGGTGACGTTCCACGTCTCAAGAGCTAGCTTATGTCGCCGATGATTGGACCGCCAAGTGCCCTGCCTTCGGCTGCTGCCCAGCTCACACTGCACCCGACCTCTATGACCCAGCCCACGAGTGGTGAGCCCATTGGAGGGGGGACCCACATTGCCTCTTCGAGCTGAGCCTGAGTCCCATTGGGACAGGCCCGGCCACCAGGCGCTCGCCATCGTGCCCCATCTCTGGGCCTGGCTCCAGAGGGGAGCCCCGATGACCCGCGTCAGGGCGAGGAAAAATCTAGGTCCTCGATTTGTACTTCTCATAAAAGTCTTTGAGCTGCTTTTTGTCTGATCCCTCACCTAGGACCTGTTTGTCTGGGAGACCCTACCAGGGGGCATAGAAGCCCAATACCGATGGATGGACGAGCGTAATATTGTATCTATGTGAGTTTTACTAGAATCCGTTTTTTTGTAAGGTTTGCAAATAGAAAAAATAGGTTTTACTCACTATGACAGTATACTGTCACACTCAATATGACAGTTTTTAAACATAACTCCTAAACAACACATGCGAAATTGCTAATAATGACTGGAGAAATGTATCTTTGTTAGTTTTACTAGAATAATGATATTTTGTACGGTTTGCAAAGACACAAGTTGGTTGTTTTACTCAATATGACTACATATGAAAGTTATATAAACATTACTCCAAAATTCAAACATGCAATATGTCTAAAAATGCCTGTAATATTGAATCTATGTGAGTTTTACCAGAATCGGGTATTTTGGTAAGGTTTACAAATACAAAAATTAGGTGTTACTCATAATGACAGTTTTACTGCCACATTCAATATGACAGTTATTTAAACATAACTCTTAAACCACACATGGGGCGGCGTGACGAAGTTGGTAGAGTGGCCGTGCCAGCAATCGGAGGGTTGCTGGTTACTGGGGTTCAATCCCCACCTTCTACCATCTTAGTCACGTCCGTTGTGTCCTTGGGCAAGACACTTCACCCTTGCTCCTGATGGCTGCTGGTTAGCGCCTTGCATGGCAGCTCCCGCCATCAGTGTGTGAATGTGTGTGTGAATGGGTGAATGTGGAAATACTGTCAAAGCGCTTTGAGTACCTTGAAGGTAGAAAAGCGCTATACAAGTATAACCCATTTATCATTTATTATTTTACATGTAAAATGGCTAATATTGCCTGGAAAATGTATCTTTGTGAGTTTTACTGAAAAAAAAATATTTTGTAAGGTTTGGAAAGACACAAGTTAGTTTTTTTTACTCAATATGACAGTATAACTGTCATACTAAAAATGAAAGTTATATGAACATAACTCCAAAAGCAAACATGCATTATGTCTAAAAATGCCTGTAATATTGTATTCATGTGAGTTGAACTAGAATCAGTTGTTTTTGTAAGGTTTGCAAATACAAAATATGGGTTTTTCGCACTATGACAGTATACTGTCAAACTCAATCTGACAGTTATTTAAACATAACTCCTAAACCACACATGAAAATGACTAATAATGCCTGGAGAAATGTATCTTTGTGAGTTTTACTAGAAAAAATATATTTTGTAAGGTTTGCAAAGACACAAGTTAGTTGTTTTACTCAATATGACAGTATAACTGTCATACTAAATCCATCCATCCATCCATTTTCTTCCGCTTATCCGAGGTCGGGTTGCAGGGGCAGCAGCCTAAGCAGAGAAGCCCAGACTTCCCTCTCCCCAGCCACTTTGTCCAGCTCTTCTCGGGGGATCCCGAGGCATTCCCAGGCCAGCCGGGAGACATAGTCTTCCAAATGTGTCCTGGGTCTTCCCCGTGGCCTCTTGCCGGTCGGACTTGCCCTAAACACCTCCCGAGGGAGGCGTTCGGGTGGCATCCTGAGCAGATGCCCGAACCACCTCATCTGGCTCCTCTCAATGTGGAGGAGCAGCAGCTTTACTCTGAGTTCCTCCCGGATGACGGAGCTTCTCACCCTATCTCTAGGGAGAGACCCGCCACCCGGCGGAGGAAACTCATTTCGGCCGCTTGTACCCGTGATCTTGTCCTTTCGGTCATAACCCAAAGCTCATGACCATAGGTGAATTGGGAACGTAGATCGACCGGTAAATTGAGAGCTTTGCCTTACGGCTCAGCTCCTTCTTCACCACAACGGATCGATACAGCGTCCTCATTACTGAAGATGCCGCACCGATCCGCCTGTGGATCTCACGATCCACTGTTCCCTCACTCGTGAACAAGACTCCTAGGTTCTTGAACTCTTCCACTTGGGGCAAGATCTCCTCCCCAACCTGTAGATGGCACTCCACCCTTTTACGGGCGAGAACCATGGACTCAGACTTGGAGGGGCTGATTCTCATCCCAGTCGCTTCACACTCTGCTGCGAACCGATCCAATGAGAGCTGAAGATCCTGGCCAGTTGAAGCCATCAGGACCACATTATCTGCAAAAAGCAGAGACCTAATCCTGCAGCCAACAAACCGGATCCCCTCAACACCATGACTGCGCCAAGAAATTCTGTCCATAAAAGTTATGAACAGTATCGGTGACAAAGGGCAGCCTTGGCGGAGTCCAACCATCACTGGAAAGGGGTCCGACTTACTGCCGGCAAAGCGGACCAAGCTCTGACACTGATCATACAGGGAGCGACCCGCCACAATCAGACAGTCCGATACCCCATACTCTCTGAGCACTCCCCACAGGACTTCCCGGGATAGGGTCGAATGCCTTCTCAGTCCACAAAGCACATGTAGACTGGTTAGGCAAACTCCCATGCACACTCAACGACCCTGCCGAGAATACAGAGCTGGTCTAGAGTTCCACGACCAGGACGAAAACCACACTGTTTGTCCTGGATCCGAGGTTCGACTATCCGGCGTAGCCTCCTCTCCAGTACACATGAAAAGACCTTACCGGGAAGGCTGAGGAGTGTGTTCCACGATAGTTGGAACACACCCTCCGGTTCCCCTTCTTACAGAGAGGAACCACCACCCCGGTCTCCCAATCCAGAGGTACCGCCCCCAATGTCCACGCCATGTTGCAGAGTCTTGTCAACCAAGACAGCCCCACAGCATCCAGAGCCACCGAGGAGCTTTTTAACTACCTCAGCAACCTCAGCCCCAGAAATAGGAGAACCCACCACAGATTCCCTAGGCACTGCTTAATCATAGGAAGACATGTTGGTGGGATTGAGGAGGTCTTCGAAGTATTCCCTCCACCGATCCACAACAGCCGCAGTAGAGGTCAGCAGCACACATTACACGGTGTTGACGGTAAATAGGCTCTTTCTTCAGTTTGACGGCTTCCCTCACTGCTGGTGTCCACCAGCGGGTTCTAAGATTACCGCCACGACATGCACCAAACACCTTGAGGCCACAGCTCCAATCAGCCGCCTCGACAAGAGAGGCACGGAAAATGGTCCAGCACCTCCCTCGTGACATGTTCAAAGTTCTTCCGGAGGTGGGAATTGAAACTCTCTCTGACAGGAGACTCTGCTAGGCGTTCCCAGCAGACCCTCACAATGCATTTGGGCCTGGATCCTCCCCCACCATCGGAGCCAGCTCACCACCAGGTGGTGATCGGTAGAAAGCTCTGCCCCTCTCGTCACCCGAGTGTCCAAAACATGAGGCCGCAAATCCGATGACACAACTACAAAGTAAATCATGGAACTGCGGCCGAGGGTGTCCTGGTGCCAAGTGCACATATGGACACCCTTATGTTTGAACATTGTGTTTGTTATGGACAATCCGTGACGAGTACAAAAGTCCAATAACAAAGCACCACTTGGGTACAGATCCGGGTGGCCATTTTTCCCAATCACGCCTCTCCAGGTTTCACTGTCGTTGCCAACATGAGCGTTGAAGCCCCCCAGCAGAACAAGGGAATCACCCGAGGGAGCACTCTCCAGTACTCCTTCAAGGGAATCCAAAGAAGCGGGTACTCTGAGCTGCTGTTTGGTGCGTAAACACAAACAACAGTCAGGACCCGTCCCCCAACCCGAAGGCGGAGAAAGCTACCATCTCGTCTACTGTGTTAAAGTCCAATGTGCAGGCTTTGAGCCGGGGCCTGTCGCTCTCATTGCTTGCAATGCCAGAGTGGAAGAGAGTACGGCCCCTCTAAGAGAACAGGTTCCAGATCCCTTGCTGTGCGTAGAAGTGAGTCCAACTATATCTACCTGGAACTTCTCCTTCCCTCCCAGCGAGGTGACGTTCCACGTCTCAAGAGCTAGCTTATGTCGCCGATGATTGGACCGCCAAGTGCCCTGCCTTCGGCTGCTGCCCAGCTCACACTGCACCCGATCTCTATGACCCAGCCCATGAGTGGTGAGCCCATTGGAGGGGGGACCCACATTGCCTCTTCGAGATGAGCCTGAGTCCCATGGGGACAGGCCCGGCCACCAGGCGCTTGCCATCGTGCCCCACCTCTGGGCCTGGCTCCAGAGGGGAGCCCCGGTGACCCGCGTCAGGGTGAGGAAAAATCTAGGTCCTCGATTTGTACTTCTCATAAAGGTCTTTGAGCTGCTTTTTGTCTGATCCCTCACCTAGGACCTGTTTGTCTGGGAGACCCTACCAGGGGGCATAGAAGCCCAAGTACCGATGGATGGACGAGCGATAACCTGCTGCCACCTGGCCGCCGCAGCTAAATCCATCTTACTGGTGTGTTTTTGATAACAAGGTCATTCCCGTGCAATCAGAGTCACTTGTACCTTGATGTGTCATTTTCTGTTTGAATTGCTTTATATATATATTCATAAAGTCCGAAATTAAATAGCGTCACAGTCAGCATCACAGACACTATCGTTGACCACATGTACCGCCGCATGCTAGCTAGCTAAGTTTTCTTCATTTTTGTCATAGTCATCTCAAAAAGATGATAACTTGCAACATATGTGCTATGACTTGCAGCAATGTATTTGCGTATGTTAGACACATGCGAAGACTCAGTTGAATGCCTAATGCATCGTTTAAGTGTGCTTTCACTGAATGCACAAGAGTTGTTTCCAACTTCTCAGCCTTCAAAACTCACAGCCGTCACCATAAATATGGCAAGAGTAGGACTGATCTGTATATCGCAGAAGGTTTACCTTGTAATATTGTCTCATGTAGAGCGAAGTGCGATGATACACGGGGCCTTCTCCTGCATTTGAAAAGTCATATTACCGAATTTAGGACGGTTACGTGCCCCTTCAGTCATTGTGAAAAAAGATTTACAGTCAAGTCTACTTTCACATCGCACGTGTCAAGGAAGCTCTACGGCTACACTGAACGAAGTTTGACTTGCTCAATAGAAAATCCAAGCAGCTCCTGTGCAACACTGATGATGACTATTGTGATACGCAACTTGAGAATTCAGGATATTCCTGTTATGAAGACATGGAGGTCTACCCCGAAAAAACAGATTAAGGTCAATTCCTCAGAAACGTAGCCTTGTTTTATATGAAACTACAAGCGAAATTGCTACTTCCACCCTCTACTGTTCAAACCATCATTGATCACTAGCAAGAATTACATGACACAAATCAGTCACTTTTGCTGTCAAAACATAAAGACAAGTTGACACTGCTTGCGCTTAATGAAGCCGCTGTAAGTACTGTGATTGATACCCTGAAAAGTGAGGATCTCCACAGTGCCAGCAATACACACACACACTCAAAACTGACCATAAAAGAAAAACATTTTACAAAAATAACTTTAAATATGTGGACCCACTCCCAATTTGTCTTGGTCAGAATGCATCAGGCAAAGAATTTTTTCTACAATATGTGCCAGTGAAAAACACCATTGAGTCACTGTTATCCTTAAAGTCTGTGAGGGAGCAAATACAGCAAGTAAAAACTAGAATCCAACCTGATAATGTTATTCAGGATTTGTGGGATGGCACAAATATTTAAAAGAACATGCTGCTCAAAGACAGGACAGACAGCTTAGGCATAATTATTTATCAAGATTCCTTTGAAGTGGCAAATCCACTAGGGTCTGGAAGGAAAAAGCAAAAGATTGTCAACAAGCTGTCCCACCACTCTGGTCGCTTTGGTGTAGAACACATTAAAGCCTTCTAAAGAAAGCTAGGAGTATCCAACAATGATTTCAAATTAGAAATTGTCACAGCTGATGAGGTGCTTAAAAAATTGAGCGCGCTCCACCCAAACAAGGCCACCGACCTTGATAATATTCCCTTCAGATTCCTCAGGGACTCTTCCTCCATCATCACGCACATAATAAACCTTTCAATTTCACACGGCCAAGTACGAAAATATTTTAAGACAACAAGAGTAACTCCCCTCTTTGAAAAAGGAAGCAAATTGGAACCTGGCAACTACCGACCTGTTTTTATTCTCAGTTCCATTTCGAAAGTAATGGAAACAATCGTTTATGGACAGGTTGATAGTTGCCTTGCCACTAATAAACTCATATACAAATTCCAATCCGGCTTCAGAACTAACCACTCCACTGACACATGCCTTCTCTATCTGACCGACCACATCAAACATGAGGTGGACGCGGGCAAACACTGCGGCATGGTCATGCTGGACATTCAGAAGGCATTTGACAGCGTTCACCAGGCTATACTGTTGGATAAGCTCAGAGCAATCGGATTTAACAAAACCTCATCGAGCTGGATACAATCTTACTTGAGGGGAGAGAACAGGTGGTAGAGGTGAACGGCACCATGCCCCCCCCTCTCAGTGAGGTGTGGAGTCCCCCAAGGCAGAATATTGGGGCCTTCACTGTTCCTAATATACATAAACAACTTGTCATCGGCATGCAACTGTGAATTGTTCTTGTTTGCGGATGACTCGGCCTTGCTGGTATCAGACAAGGGACAAGTCACAGGTGGAGAAAATCCTCAGTGCTGAACTCTGCAGAACTTGCACCTGGCTCGCTGACAACAAGCTATCCATACACTTGGGTAAAACGGAATCCATCCTGTTTGGGTCCCACATCAACCATAAGAAAGTCAATGACTTCACTATAAAAGTGGGTGTCATTGTTATCACCAGGAAGGATGAGGTCACCTACCTAGGTTCCATTCTAGAGGCTAATCTTTCCTGCGATAAAATGGCAACCAAGCTAATCAAAAAGGTCAACCAACGAACGAGATTTCTCCGTAGAATCTCCTCTCTGGTCAACAAAAGCACCATGAGGATTCTGGCGGGAACTCTCGTTCAACCCTTTTTCGATAACGCATGCACCTCCTGGTACCCTAGCACCTCCAAAACCCTCAATTCTAAACTCCAAACATCCCAGAACAAGCAAGTCAGATTACTTCTAGACCTCCACCCCAGATCCCACCACAGCCCACTTCTCAAAAGTGGGCTGGCTCAGGGTGGAGGACAGAGTAAAACAACTTGCACTGAGCCTAGTCTATAAAATCCGCTACACTTCCCTGATACCGAAGTACATGTCAAACTACTTCCTTAACGTTAATGACCGCCATAACCGCAACACCAGGGGGAGCTCCACTAACCACATTAAACCCAGATTCCGATCTAATAAAGGTCTTAACTCATTCTCTTTCTATGCCACATCAATGTGGAATGCGCTCCCAACAGGTATAAAAGAAAGGGCATCTCTATCCTCCTTCAAAACCGCAATAAAAGTACACCTCCAGGCAGCTACAACCCTAAACTAACACCCTCCCGGATTGTTAATAATCAAATGTAAACAATCAAATGCAGATACTTTTGCTTATGCCTTCTGAGCTCTCTCTCTCGCTCTCTCTCTATGTCCACTACTTGCTGTACATATCCTACCAAGTCAGACCTACAATGTTCCAATATCCATTTCTCTGTTCTCAATTGTTGATGACTGATGATAACAACCAAACTTAACACCCCCCTCCCCCTCCACACCCCGGATTGTAAATAATGTAAATAATTCAATGTGATTATCTTGTGTGATGACTGTATTATGATAATAGTATATATATGGTAGTGTATATCTGTATCATGAATCAATTTAAGTGGATCCCGACTTCAACAAGTTGAAAAACTTATTTGGGTGTTACCATTTAGTGGTCAATTGTACGGAATATGTACTTCACTGTGCAACCTACTAATAAAAGTCGCAATCAATCAATCAATCAAAGTCCGGCCTTCATGCCAAGAGCCTAAATCTCTAATGTGAGTGACTTCATTAGATACTTTGCTCGCCGGGAAATAGTAGCAACAGGACTACTGCAATTTAACGACAAGCCTCAAAATTTCAGAGCTTGGAAACGCTCCTTTAAAAATGCAATACATGGATTAGATTTAACAACAAGTGAGGAGATGGACTTGATGTTAAAGTGGCTTGGCAAAGAATCCTCTGAACACGTAGAACAAATTAGAGCCATACACATTAACAACCCAACCAAAGGTCTCAATATGATGTGGGACAGGCTTGAGCAATGTTATGGCTCAGTTGAAGGGATTGAGGATACACTCTTCAAAAGAATTGATATGTTCCCCAAAATCACATCCAAAGACTACACAAAACTAAGGAAGTTAGTGACCTGCTCATGGAAATGCAGAGTGCTAAAGCTGAATTGAGACCTTCCTGGTCTTGCGTTTTTGGATACCGCAAGAGGACTAAATCCAATTGTGCAGAAACTTCCCTTCAATTTGCAAGAAAGGTGGATCACAGTAGGAGCTAAATACAAATGCACACAACGTGTCCCCTTCCCACCATTCCAAGAAGCTAACTCAAGAAATGACCCAAGCTTTAACTTTACATCGTTCCCTGACGTACCCAAACTCGACAAACTGCCTTGGAGAGCATATAAACAAAAATAAATGTCAATGCACAAAACTGATGTTGTCTCCAGTTACAATTTAGATACACAAAGAACGGCAAACAAAGCTGTTAACAGCGACAAGCTTTGCCCAATTCACATGAAACCTCATCCCCTCTCGAAGTGCAGATCATTTCGAATGAAAACACTCGATGATCGAAAAGCATTCTTAAAAGAGGACCACATTTGCTTCAAATGCTGTTCTTCATCTACACACAATGCAAAAAACTGTATGGTCAAGATACAGTGCTCTGAGTGTTTTGATGAAAAACACTGCACTGCTCTTCACCCAGGACCAGCACCCTGGTTTAAAGAAACTGAACCTGCAGCAGAGTATGGCGGGGAGAGTGACTCCGCTAAGTCGGAGGAGATCACGTCCAAGTGCACACAGGTTTGTGGCGTGAACAAAGCAGGCAGATCCTGCTCTAAAATTAGTCTTGTTAAAGTGTACCCAGCAGGCCATCCTGAACAAGCAGTAAGGCTCTATGCCATCCATGATGAACAAAGTAACAGGTCGTTAGTATGTCCTGAGTTTTTTGAATTGTTCAATGACCGTGGCCCTAGTTCCCCTTACTCACTAAGGACATGTGCTGGTACTAAAAAAGCAATGGACAGGAGAGCTACAGGATATGTAGTGGCAGCCTTGGATGGTTCAGTCCACATCCCATTGCCTAGCCTCATTGAATGTATAAATATCCCAAACGATAGAGATGAAATTCCCATACCCAGTGCAGCTATGCAACACAGTCACCTAAAGTCAGTAGCTCACCTTATCCCTGACCTGGACTGGATGTTATTAGAGTTCACAAAGTCCATAAACAGATAAGTGGCCTTAACAACGCACCCTATGCACAAAAATTGGACCTCGGGTGGGTCATAGTAGGAAACGTGTGTTTAGGTGATGTCCACAAAACTCTCGCTGTGAAGACGCTGTTCACAAATACAACTGAGAAGGGGCGTCCTACAATGTTTGAGCCATGTCCCAATGTATTTAATGTAATAGCGAGACATTGTGAGCTACAAGTTCCATTCAGCTTCAGCACTCAACTTGTGGATAGCGCTTGTGAACCTGATCATTTAGGATGTAATGTGTTCAAACAAACCAGGCATGACAATTCAATTCAGGACAAAGCCTTCTTGAAAATAATGGAAGAAGGATACAGACAAGAGCTGGACAGTTCCATTACAATTCAAGTCGCCACGTCAAAAACTCCTTAACAACAGAATTTCACCATTTAATTACAGTAACCTAATGGCAGCTAATGGTTCCAGTATAAAACTGTTTTTTTAAAAACTGCTATGCAGTATGAATACATTTGCATAGCCGTTTTTAAAAACAGTTGTATACTGGAACCATTAGCTGCCAGTAGGTTACTGTAATTAAATGGTGAAATTTCTTACAATGTGAGATAATGTGAAAAAAGCAATAAAAAATGATTCAAACAACTCCTAAACCAAACATGCAAAATGTCTAAAAATGCCTGTAATAATGAACATATGTGAGTTTCACTAGAATCAGTTGTTTTTGTAAGGTTTGCAAATACAAATATTAGATTTTAAACATAATGACAGTATAACTGCCACGCTCAATATGAAACCACACATGAAAATTGTCTAATAATTAATTAAGAAATGTATCTTTGTGAGTTTTACTAGAAACATTTTCTTTTGTAAGGGTTGCAAACACAAAAGTTATTTTTTTTTTACTCAATATGACAGTAAAACTGCCACGCTCAATATGTCAGTTATTTAAACATAACTCCTAAACTATACATTAAAAATGGCTAATAATGCCTCAAATAATGCATTCTTGTGAGTTTTAATCGAAACATATGCTTTTTTAAGGCTTGCAAACACAAAAAGTAGTTTTTTACTCAATATGACAATAATGTTCTTAGAATCCTGAGATAATGCGAAAAAAGCAATAAAAATGTATTCAATCATAATTCCTAAACCAAACAAGCAACTTGTCTAAAAATGCCTGTAATATTGAATGCATGTGAGTTTTACTAGAATCAGATAATTTTTTGTAAGGTTTGCAAATACAAAAATTAGGTTTTACTCACTATGACAGTATACTGTCACACGCAATATGAGAGTTATTAAACATAACTAATAAACCACCCATGCAAAATGGCTAAAAATGTCTGAAATTATGCATCATTGGGAGTTTTACTCCAAACATATGCTTTTTTACGGCCTGCACACACAAAAAGTAATTTTTTACTCAATATGACTGTAATTTTCTTAGAATCCTGAGATAATGCGAAAAAAGCAATACAAATTTATTCAAACATAACTCCTAAACTACACATTAAAAATGGCTAATAATATCTCAAATGATGCATTCTTGTGAGTTTTGCTCGATACATATGCTTTTTTGAGGCTTGCAAACACAAAAAGTAGTTTTTTACTCAATATGACAATTATGTTCTTAGAATCCTGAGATAATGCGAAAAAAGTAATATAAATGTATTCAATCATAATTCCTAAACCAAACATGCAAATTGTCTAAAAATGCCTGTAATATTGAATCCTTGTGAGTTTTACTAGAATCACTTGTTTTTGTAAGGTTTGCAAATACAAAAATTAGGTTTTACTCACTATGACAGTATACTGTCACACTCAATATGACAGTTATTAAACATAACTAGTAAACCGCCCATGCAAAATGGCTATAAATGTCTGAAATAATGCATCATTGTGAGTTTTACTCCAAACACATGCTTTTTTAAGGCCTGCAAACACAAAAAGTAGTTTTTTACTCAATATGACTGTAATGTTCTTAGAATCCTGAGATAATGCGAAAAAAGCAATACAAATGTATTCAAGCATAACTCCTAAACAACAGATCCAAAAGGGCTAATAATACCTGGAGATATGTATCTTTGTCAGTTTTGCTAGAAAAATAATGTTTTGTAAGGATTGCAAAGACACAAGTTAGTTTTTTTTATTCAATATGACAGTATAACTGTCATACTAAATATGAAAGTTATATAAAAATGACTCCAAAACCAAACATGCATTATGTCTAAAAATGCCTGTAATATGGAATATATGTGAGTTTTACCAGAATCGGGTATTTTGGTAAGGTTTACAAATAAAAAATTATGTTTTACTCATAATGACAGTATAACTGCCACAAACAATATGACAGTTTTTTCAAACATAACTCCTTAACCACAAATGCAAAATGGCTAATATTGCCTGGAGAAATGTAGCTTTGTGAGTTTTACTGGAAAAAACATATTTTGTAATGTTTGCAAAAACAGAAAGTAGTTTTTTACTCAATATGACAATTATGTTCCTAGAATCCTGACATAATGCGAAAAAAGCAATAAAAATGTATTCCATCATAATTCCTAAACCAAACATGCAAGATGTCTAAAAATGAATTAAGAAATGTATCTTCGTGAGTTTTACTAGAAATATTTTCTTTTGTAAGGTTTGCAAACACACAAGTTAATTCTTTTTACTAATATGACAGTTTAACTGCCACGCTATATGTAAGTTATTTAAACATAACTCCTAAACTACACATGAAAAAAGGCTAATAATGACTCAAATAATGCATTCTTGTGAGTTTTGCTCGAAACATATGCTTTTTTAAGGCTTGCAAACACAAAAAGTAGTTTTTTACTCAATATGACAATAATGTTCTTAGAATCCTGAGATAATGCGAAAAAAGCAATACAAATGTATTCAATCATAATTCCTAAACCAAACATGCAACTTGTCTAAAAATGCCTGTAATATTGAATCCATGTGAGTTTTACTAGAATAAGTTGTTTTTGTAATGTTTACAAATACAAAACTTGGGTTTTACTCACTTTGACAGTATATTGTCACACTCAATATGACAGTTATTAAACATAACTAGTAAACCACACATGCAAAATGGCTAATAATGCCTGAAATAATGCATCATTGGGAGTTTTACTCTAAACATATGCTTTTTTAAGGCTTGCAAAAACAAAAAGTAGTTTTTTACTCAATATGACAGTAATGTTCTTGGAATCCTGAGATAATGCGAAAAAAGCAATACAAATGTATTCAAACATATATCCTAAACAACACATGCAAAATGGCTAATAAAGCCTAGAGACATGTATCTTTGTTAGTTTTACTAGAAAAACGATCTTTTGTAATGTTTGCAAAGACACAAGTTAGTTTTTTTAATTCAATACGACAGTATAACTGTCATACAGAATATGAAAGTTATTTGAACATAACTCCAAAACCAACTATGCTATCCGTCTAAAAAGGCCTGTAATACATGTGAGTTTTACTAGAAACAGTTTTTTTGTAAGGTTTGCAAATACAAAAATTAGGTTTTACTCACTATGACAGTATACTGTCACATTTAATATGACAGTTTTTAAACATAACTCCTAAACAACACATGCGAAATTGCTAATAATGACTGGAGAAATGTATCTTTGTTAGTTTTACTAGAATAATGATATTTTGTAGAGTTTGCAAAGACAGAAGTTGGTCTTTTTACTCAATATGACTACATATGAAAGTTATATAAACATTACTCCAAAATTCAAACATGCAATATGTCTAAAAATGCCTGTAATATTGAATCTATGTGACTTTTTCCAGAATCGGTTATTTTGGTAAAGTTCACAAATACAAAAATTAGGTGTTACTCATAATGACAAGTTTACTGCCACATTCAATATGACAGTTATTTAAACATAACTCTTAAACCACACGTGTAAAATGGCTAATATTGCCTGGAAAATTTATCTTTTTGAGTTTTACTGAAAAAAATATTTTGTTAGGTTTGTAAAGACACAAGTTAGTTTTTTTTACTCAATATGACAGTATATAACTGTCATACTAAATATGAAAGTTATATAAACATAACTCCAAAAGCAAACATGCATTATGTCTAAAAATGCTTGTAATATTGTATTCATGTGAGTTTAACTAGAATCAGTTGTTTTTGTAAGGTTTGCAAATACAATATATGGGTTTTTCTTAATATGACAGTATACTGTCACACTCAATCTGACAGTTATTTAAACATAACTCCTAAACCACACATGCAAAACGGCTAATAATGCCTGGAGAAATGTATCTTTGTGAGTTTTACTAGAAAAAATATATTTTGTAAGATTTGCAAAGACACAAGTTAGTTGTTTCACTCAATATGACGGTATCATACTAAATCCAATTTGCTTCCGCTTATCCGAGGTCGGGTTGCGGGGGCAGCAGCCTAAGCAGAGAAGCCCAGACTTCCCTCTCCCCAGCCACTTTGTCCAGCTCTTCTCGGGGGATCCCGAGGCATTCCCAGGCCAGCCGGGAGACATAGTCTTCCAAATGTGTCCTGGGTCTTCCCCGTGGCCTCCTGCCGGTCGGACTTGCCCTAAACACCTCCCGAGGGAGGCGTTCGGGTGGCATCCTGAGCAGATGCCCGAACCACCTCATCTGGCTCCTCTCAATGTGGAGGAGCAGCAGCTTTACTCTGAGTTCCTCCCGGATGACGGAGCTTCTCACCCTATCTCTAGGGAGAGACCCGCCACCCGGCGGAGGAAACTCATTTCGGCCGCTTGTACCCGTGATCTTGTCCTTTCGGTCATAACCCAAAGCTCATGACCATAGGTGAATTGGGAACGTAGATCGACCGGTAAATTGAGAGCTTTGCCTTACGGCTCAGCTCCTTCTTCACCACAACGGATCGATACAGCGTCCTCATTACTGAAGATGCCGCACCGATCCGCCTGTGGATCTCACGATCCACTGTTCCCTCACTCGTGAACAAGACTCCTAGGTTCTTGAACTCTTCCACTTGGGGCAAGATCTCCTCCCCAACCTGTAGATGGCACTTCACCCTTTTACGGGCGAGAACCATGGACTCAGACTTGGAGGGGCTGATTCTCATCCCAGTCGCTTCACACTCTGCTGCGAACCGATCCAATGAGAGCTGAAGATCCTGGCCAGTTGAAGCCATCAGGACCACATTATCTGCAAAAAGCAGAGACCTAATCCTGCAGCCAACAAACCGGATCCCCTCAACACCATGACTGCGCCAAGAAATTCTGTCCATAAAAGTTATGAACAGTATCGGTGACAAAGGGCAGCCTTGGCGGAGTCCAACCATCACTGGAAAGGGGTCCGACTTACTGCCGGCAAAGCGGACCAAGCTCTGACACTGATCATACAGGGAGCGACCCGCCACAATCAGACAGTCCGATACCCCATACTCTCTGAGCACTCCCCACAGGACTTCCCGGGATAGGGTCGAATGCCTTCTCAGTCCACAAAGCACATGTAGACTGGTTAGGCAAACTCCCATGCACACTCAACGACCCTGCCGAGAATACAGAGCTGGTCTAGAGTTCCACGACCAGGACGAAAACCACACTGTTTGTCCTGGATCCGAGGTTCGACTATCCGGCGTAGCCTCCTCTCCAGTACACATGAAAAGACCTTACCGGGAAGGCTGAGGAGTGTGTTCCACGATAGTTGGAACACACCCTCCGGTTCCCCTTCTTACAGAGAGGAACCACCACCCCGGTCTCCCAATTCAGAGGTACCGCCCCCAATGTCCACGCCATGTTGCAGAGTCTTGTCAACCAAGACAGCCCCACAGCATCCAGAGCCACCGAGGAGCTTTTTAACTACCTCAGCAACCTCAGCCCCAGAAATAGGAGAACCCACCACAGATTCCCTAGGCACTGCTTAATCATAGGAAGACATGTTGGTGGGATTGAGGAGGTCTTCGAAGTATTCCCTCCACCGATCCACAACAGCCGCAGTAGAGGTCAGCAGCACACATTACACGGTGTTGACGGTAAATAGGCTCTTTCTTCAGTTTGACGGCTTCCCTCACTGCTGGTGTCCACCAGCGGGTTCTAAGATTACCGCCACGACATGCACCAAACACCTTGAGGCCACAGCTCCAATCAGCCGCCTCGACAAGAGAGGCACGGAAAATGGTCCAGCACCTCCCTCGTGACATGTTCAAAGTTCTTCCGGAGGTGGGAATTGAAACTCTCTCTGACAGGAGACTCTGCTAGGCGTTCCCAGCAGACCCTCACAATGCATTTGGGCCTGGATCCTCCCCCACCATCGGAGCCAGCTCACCACCAGGTGGTGATCGGTAGAAAGCTCTGCCCCTCTCGTCACCCGAGTGTCCAAAACATGAGGCCGCAAATCCGATGACACAACTACAAAGTAAATCATGGAACTGCGGCCGAGGGTGTCCTGGTGCCAAGTGCACATATGGACACCATTATGTTTGAACATTGTGTTTGTCATGGACAATCCGTGACGAGTACAAAAGTCCAATAACAAAGCACCACTTGGGTACAGATCCGGGTGGCCATTTTTCCCAATCACGCCTCTCCAGGTTTCACTGTCGTTGCCAACATGAGCGTTGAAGCCCCCCAGCAGAACAAGGGAATCACCCGAGGGAGCACTCTCCAGTACTCCTTCAAGGGAATCCAAAGAAGCGGGTACTCTGAGCTGCTGTTTGGTGCGTAAACACAAACAACAGTCAGGACCCGTCCCCCAACCCGAAGGCGGAGAAAGCTACCATCTCGTCTACTGTGTTAAAGTCCAATGTGCAGGCTTTGAGCCGGGGCCTGTCGCTCTCATTGCTTGCAATGCCAGAGTGGAAGAGAGTACGGCCCCTCTAAGAGAACAGGTTCCAGATCCCTTGCTGTGCGTAGAAGTGAGTCCAACTATATCTACCTGGAACTTCTCCTTCCCTCCCAGCGAGGTGACGTTCCACGTCTCAAGAGCTAGCTTATGTCGCCGATGATTGGACCGCCAAGTGCCCTGCCTTCGGCTGCTGCCCAGCTCACACTGCACCCGACCTCTATGACCCAGCCCATGAGTGGTGAGCCCTTTGGAGGGGGGACCCACATTGCCTCTTCGAGCTGAGCCTGAGTCCCATTGGGACAGGCCCGGCCACCAGGCGATCGCCATCGTGCCCCATCTCTGGGCCTGGCTCCAGAGGGGAGCCCCGATGACCCGCGTCAGGGCGAGGAAAAATCTAGGTCCTCGATTTGTACTTCTCATAAAAGTCTTTGAGCTGCTTTTTGTCTGATCCCTCACCTAGGACCTGTTTGTCTGGGAGACCCTACCAGGGGGCATAGAAGCCCAATACAGATGGATGGACGAGCGTAATATTGTATCTATGTGAGTTTTACTAGAATCAGTTTTTTTGTAAGGTTTGCAAATAGAAAAATAAGGTTTTACTCACTATGACAGTATACTGTCACACTCAATATGACAGTTTTTAAACATAACTCCTAAACAACACATGCGAAATTGCTAATAATGACTGGAGAAATGTATCTTTGTTAGTTTTACTAGAATAATGATATTTTGTACGGTTTGCAAAGACACAAGTTGGTTGTTTTACTCAATATGACTACATATGAAAGTTATATAAACATTACTCCAAAATTCAAACATGCAATATGTCTAAAAATGCCTGTAATATTGAATCTATGTGAGTTTTACCAGAATCGGGTATTTTGGTAAGGTTTACAAATACAAAAATTAGGTGTTACTCATAATGACAGTTTTACTGCCACATTCAATATGACAGTTATTTAAACATAACTCTTAAACCACACATGGGGCGGCGTGACGAAGTTGGTAGAGTGGCCGTGCCAGCAATCGGAGGGTTGCTGGTTACTGGGGTTCAATCCCCACCTTCTACCATCTTAGTCACGTCCGTTGTGTCCTTGGGCAAGACACTTCACCCTTGCTCCTGATGGCTGCTGGTTAGCGCCTTGCATGGCAGCTCCCGCCATCGGTGTGTGAATGGGTGAATGTGGAAATACTGTCAAAGCGCTTTGAGTACCTTGAAGGTAGAAAAGCGCTATACAAGTATAACCCATTTATCATTTATTATTTTACATGTAAAATGGCTAATATTGCCTGGAAAATTTATCTTTGTGAGTTTTACTGAAAAAAAAATATTTTGTAAGGTTTGTAAAGACACAAGTTAGTTTTTTTTACTCAATATGACAGTATAACTGTCATACTAAAAATGAAAGTTATATAAACATAACTCCAAAAGCAAACATGCATTATGTCTAAAAATGCCTGTAATATTGTATTCATGTGAGTTGAACCAGAATCAGTTGTTTTTGTAAGGTTTGCAAATACAAAATATGGGTTTTTCGCACTATGACAGTATACTGTCAAACTCAGTCTGACAGTTATTTAAACATAACTCCTAAACCACACATGAAAATGACTAATAATGCCTGGAGAAATGTATCTTTGTGAGTTTTACTAGAAAAAATATATTTTGTAAGGTTTGCAAAGACACAAGTTAGTTGTTTTACTCAATATGACAGTATAACTGTCATACTAAATCCATCCATCCATCCATTTTCTTCCGCTTATCCGAGGTCGGGTTGCAGGGGCAGCAGCCTAAGCAGAGAAGCCCAGACTTCCCTCTCCCCAGCCACTTCTTCCAGCTCTTCTCGGGGGATCCCGAGGCATTCCCAGGCCAGCCGGGAGACATAGTCTTCCAAATGTGTCCTGGGTCTTCCCCGTGGCCTCCTGCCGGTCGGACTTGCCCTAAACACCTCCCGAGGGAGGCGTTCGGGTGGCATCCTGAGCAGATGCCCGAACCACCTCATCTGGCTCCTCTCAATGTGGAGGAGCAGCAGCTTTACTCTGAGTTCCTCCCGGATGACGGAGCTTCTCACCCTATCTCTAGGGAGAGACCCGCCACCCGGCGGAGGAAACTCATTTCGGCCGCTTGTACCCGTGATCTTGTCCTTTCGGTCATAACCCAAAGCTCATGACCATAGGTGAATTGGGAACGTAGATCGACCGGTAAATTGAGAGCTTTGCCTTACGGCTCAGCTCCTTATTCACCACAACGGATCGATACAGCGTCCTCATTACTGAAGATGCCGCACCGATCCGCCTGTGGATCTCACGATCCACTGTTCCCTCACTCGTGAACAAGACTCCTAGGTTCTTGAACTCTTCCACTTGTGGCAAGATCTCCTCCCCAAACTGTGGATGGCACTCCACCCTTTTCCGGGCGAGAACCATGGACTCAGACTTGGAGGTGCTGATTCTCATCCCAGTCGCTTCACACTCGGCTGCGAACCGATCCAATGAGAGCTGAAGATCCTGGCCAGTTGTAGCCATCAGGACCACATTATCTGCAAATAGCAGAGACCTAATACTGCAGCCACCAAACCGGATCCCCTCAACACCATGACTGCGCCTAGAAATTCTGTCCATAAAAGTTATGAACAGAATCGGTGACAAAGGGCAGCCTTGGCGGAGTCCAACCCTCACTGGAAAGGGGTCCGACTTACTGCCGGCAATGCGGACCAAGCTCTGACACTGATCATACAGGGAGCGACCCGCCACAATCAGACAGACCCATACTCTCTGAGCACTCCCCACAGGACTTCCCGGGATACAGTCGAATGCCTTCTCAGTCCACAAAGCACATGTAGACTGGTTAGGCAAACTCCCATGCACACTCAAGGACCCTGCCGAGAATATAGAGCTGGTCTAGAGTTCCACGACCAGGACGAAAACCACACTGTTCATCCTGGATCCGAGGTTCGACTATCCGGCGTAGCCTCCTCTCCAGTACACATGAAAAGACCTTACCGGGAAGGCTGAGGAGTGTGATCCACGATAGTTGGAACACACCCTCCGGTTCCCCTTCTTAAAGAGAGGAACCACCACCCCGGTCTCCCAATCCAGAGGTACTGCCCCCAATGTCCACGCCATGTTGCAGACTCTTGTCAACCAAGACAGCCCCACAGCATCCAGAGCCACCGAGGAGCTTTTTTGAACTACCTCAGCAACTTCAGCCCCAGAAATAGGAGAACCCACCACAGATTCCCCAGGCACTGCTTAATCATAGGAAGACATGTTGGTGGGATTGAGGAGGTCTTCGAAGTATTCCCTCCACCGATCCACAACAGCCGCAGTAGAGGTCAACAGCACACATTACACGGTGTTGACAGTAAATTGCTCTCCCCCAACCCCACCCCCCCAGATAGGCTCTTTCTCATTGCTGGTGTCCACCAGCGGGTTCTAAGATTACCGCCACGACATGCACCAAATACCTTGAGGCCACAGCTCCAATCATCCGCCTCGAGAAGAGAGGCACGGAAAATGGTCCAGCACCTCCCTCGTGACATGTTCAAAGTTCTTCCGGAGGTGGGAATTGAAACTCTCTCTGACAGGAGACTCTGCGAGGCGTTCCCAGCAGACCCTCACAATGCATTTGGGCCTGCCAGGTCTATCCGGCATCCTCCCCCACCATCGGAGCCAGCTCACCACCAGGTGGTGATCGGTAGAAAGCTCTGCCCCTCTCGTCACCCGAGTGTCCAAAACATGAGGCCGCAAATCCGATGACACAACTACAAAGTCAATCATGGAACTGCGGCCAAGGGTGTCCTGGTGCCAAGTGCACATATGGACACCCTTATGTTTGAACATTGTGTTTGTTATGTACAATCCGTGATGAGTACAAAAGTCCAATAACAAAGCACCACTTGGGTTCAGATCCGGGTGGCCATTTTTCCCAATCACGCCTCTCCAGGTTTCACTGTCGTTGCCAACATGAGCGTTGAAGCCCCCCAGCAGAACAAGGGAATCACCCGAGGGAGCACTCTCCAGTACTCCCTCAAGGCAATCCAAAGAAGTGGGTACTCTGAGCTGCTGTTTGGTGCGTAAACACAAACAACAGTCAGGACCCGTCCCCCAACCCGAAGGCGGAGGAAGCTACCATCTCGTCTACTGTGTTAAAGTGCAGGCTTTGAGCCGGTGGCAACAATAATTGCCTCCCCAGCCTGTCGCCTCTCATTGCTTGCAATGCCAGAGTGGAAGAGAGGCCCCTCTAGAGAGAACATGTTCCAGAGCCCTTGCTGTGCGTAGAAGTGAGTCCAACAATATCTAGCCGGAACTTCTCCTTCCTTTCCAGCGAGGTGACGTTCCACGTCTCAAGAGCTAGCTTATGTCGCCGATGTTTGGACCGCCAAGTGCCCTGCCTTCGGCTGCTGCCCAGCTCACACTGCACCCGATCTCTATGACCCAGCCCATGAGTGGTGAGCCCATTGGAGGGGGGACCCACATTGCCTATTCGAGCTGAGCCTGAGTCCCATGGGGACAGGCCCGGCCACCAGGCGCTTGCCATCGTGCCCCACCTCTGGGCCTGGCTCCAGAGTGGAGCCCCGGTGACCCGCGTCAGGGTGAGGAAAAATCTAGGTCCTCGATTAGTACTTCTCATAAAGGTCTTTGAGCTGCTTTTCGTCTGATCCCTCACCTAGGACCTGTTTGTCTGGGAGACCCTACCAGGGGGCATAGAAGCCCAAGTACCGATGGATGGACGAGCGATAACCTGCTGCCACCTGTCCGCCGCAGCTAAAACCATCCTACTGGTGTGTTTTTGATAACAAGGTAATTTCCGTGCAATCAGAGTCACTTGTACCTTGATGTGTCATGTTCTGTTTGAATTGCTTTATATATATATTTATAAAGTCCGAAATTAAATAGCGTCACAGTCAGCATCACAGACACTATCGTTGACCACATGTACCGCCGCATGCTAGCTAGCTAAGTTTTCTTCATTTTTGTCATAGTCATCTCAAAAAGATGATAACTTGCAACATATGTGCTACGACTTGCAGCAATGTATTTGCGTATGTTAGACACATGCGAAGTCTCAGTTGAATGCCTAATGCATCATTTAAGTGTGCTTTACCTGAATGCACAAGAGTTTTTTCCAACTTACGTTACGTGCCCCTTCAGTCAATGTGAAAAAAGATTTACAGTCAAGTCTACTTTCACATCGCACGTGTCAAGGAAGCTCTACGGCTACACTGAACGAAGTTTGACTTGCTCAATAGAAAATCCAAGCAGCTCCTGTGCAACACTGATGATGACTATTGTGATACGCAACTTGGGAATTCAGGATATTCCTGTTATGAAGACATGGAGGTCTACCCCGAAAAAACAGATGAAGGTCAATTCCTCAGAAACGTAGCCTTGTTTTATATGAAGCTACAAGCGAAATTGCCACTTCCATCCTCTACTGTTCAAACCATCATTGATCACTAGCAAGAATTACATGACACAAATCAGTCACTTTTGCTGTCCAAACTTAAAGACAAGTTGACACTGCTTGGGCTTGATGAAGCCGCTGTAAGTACTGTGATTGATACCCTGAAAAGTGAGGATCTCCTCAGTGCCAACAATACACACACACACACTCAAAACTGACCATAAAAGAAAAACGTTTTACAAAAATAACTTTAAATATGTGGAGCCACTCCCAATTTGTCTTGGTCAGAATGAATCAGGCAAATAATGTTTTCTACAATATGTGCCAGTGAAAAACACTGTTATCCTTAAAGTCTGTGAGGGAGCAAATACAGCAAGTAAAAACTAGAATCCAACCTGATAATGTTATTCATGATTTGTGGGATGGCACAAATATTTAAAAGAACATGCTGCTCAAAGACAGGACAGACAGCTTAGGCATAATTCTTTATCAAGATTCCTTTGAAGTGGCAAATCCACTAGGGTCTGGAAGGAAAAAGCACAAGATTGTCAACAAGCTGTCCCACCACTCTGGTCGCTTTAGTGTAGAACACATTAAAGCCTTCTACAGAAAGCTAGGAGTATCCAACAATGATTTCAAATTAGAAATTGTCACAGCTGATGAGGTGCTTAAAAAATTGAGAGCGCTCCACCCAAACAAGGCCACCGACCTTGATAATATTCCCTTCAGATTCCTCAGGGACTCTTCCTCCATCATCACGCACATAATAAACCTTTCAATTTCACACGGCCAAGTACGAAAATATTTTAAGACAACAAGAGTAACTCCCCTCTTTGAAAAAGGAAGCAAATTGGAACCTGGCAACTACCGACCTGTTTTTATTCTCAGTTCCATTTCGAAAGTAATGGAAACAATCGTTTATGAACAGGTTGATAGTTGCCTTGCCACTAATAAACTCATATACAAATTCCAATCCGGCTTCAGAACTAACCACTCCACTGACACATGCCTTCTCTATCTGACCGACCACATCAAACATGAGGTGGACGCGGGCAAACACTGCGGCATGGTCATGCTGGACCTTCAGAAGGCATTTGACAGCGTTCACCAGGCTATACTGTTGGATAAGCTCAGAGCAATCGGATTTAACAAAACCTCATCGAGCTGGATGCAATCTTACTTGAGGGGAGAGAACAGGTGGTAGAGGTGAACGGCACCATGCCCCCCCCTCTCAGTGAGGTGTGCAGTCCCCCAAGGCAGAATATTGGGGCCTTCACTGTTCCTAATATACATAAACAACTTGTCATCGGCATGCAACTGTGAATTGTTCTTGTTTGCGGATGACTCGGCCTTGCTGGTATCAGACAAGGGACAAGTCACAGGTGGAGAAAATCCTCAGTGCTGAACTCTGCAGAACTTGCACCTGGCTCGCTGACAACAAGCTATCCATACACTTGGGTAAAACGGAATCCATCCTGTTTGGGTCCCACATCAACCATAAGAAAGTCAATGACTTCACTATAAAAGTGGGTGTCATTGTTATCACCAGGAAGGATGAGGTCACCTACCTAGGTTCCATTCTAGAGGCTAATCTTTCCTGCGATAAAATGGCAACCAAGCTAATCAAAAAGGTCAACCAACGAACGAGATTTCTCTGTAGAATCTCCTCTCTGGTCAACAAAAGCACCATGAGGATTCTGGCGGGAACTCTCGTTCAACCCTTTTTCGATAACGCATGCACCTCCTGGTACCCTAGCACCTCCAAAACCCTCAATTCTAAACTCCAAACATCCCAGAACAAGCAAGTCAGATTACTTCTAGACCTCCACCCCAGATCCCACCTCAGCCCACTTCTCAAAAGTGGGCTGGCTCAGGGTGGAGGACAGAGTAAAACAACTTGCACTGAGCCTAGTCTATAAAATCCGCTACACTTCCCTGATACCGAAGTACATGTCAAACTACTTCCTTAACGTTAATGACCGCCATAACCGCAACACCAGGGGGAGCTCCACTAACCACATTAAACCCAGATTCCGATCTAATAAAGGTCTTAACTCATTCTCTTTCTATGCCACATCAATGTGGAATGCGCTCCCAACAGGTATAAAAGAAAGGGCATCTCTATCCTCCTTCAAAACCGCAATAAAAGTACACCTCCAGGCAGCTACAACCCTAAACTAACACCCTCCCGGATTGTTAATAATCAAATGTAAACAATCAAATGCAGATACTTTTGCTTATGCCTTCTGAGCTCTCTCTCTCTCTCTCTCTCTCTATGTCCACTACTTGCTGTACATATCCTACCAAGTCAGACCTACAATGTTCCAATATCCATTTCTCTGTTCTCAATTGTTGATGACTGATGATAACAACCAAACTTAACACCCCCCTCCCCCTCCACACCCCGGATTGTAAATAATGTAAATAATTCAATGTGATTATCTTGTGTGATGACTGTATTATGATAATAGTATATATATGGTAGTGTATATCTGTATCATGAATCAATTTAAGTGGATCCCGACTTCAACAAGTTGAAAAACTTATTTGGGTGTTACCATTTAGTGGTCAATTGTACGGAATATGTACTTCACTGTGCAACCTACTAATAAAAGTCGCAATCAATCAATCAATCAAAGTCCGGCCTTCATGCCAAGAGCCTAAATCTCTAATGTGAGTGACTTCATTAGATACTTTGCTCGCCGGGAAATAGTAGCAACAGGACTACTGCAATTTAACGACAAGCCTCAAAATTTCAGAGCTTGGAAACGCTCCTTTAAAAATGCAATAAATGGATTAGATTTAACAACAAGTGAGGAGATGGACTTGATGTTAAAGTGGCTTGGCGAAGAATCCTCTGAACACGTAGAACAAATTAGAGCCATACACATTAACCACCCTACCAAAGGTCTCAATATGATGTGGGACAGGCTTGAGCAATGTTATGGCTCAGTTGAAGGGATTGAGGATACACTCTTCAAAAGAATTGATATGTTCCCCAAAATCACATCCAAAGACTACACAAAACTAAGGAAGTTAGTGACCTGCTCATGGAAATGCAGAGTGCTAAAGCTGAATTGAGACCTTCCTGGTCTTGCGTTTTTGGATACCGCAAGAGGACTAAATCCAATTGTGCAGAAACTTCCCTTCAATTTGCAAGAAAGGTGGATCACAGTAGGAGCTAAATACAAATGCACACAACGTGTCCCCTTCCCACCATTCCAAGAAGCTAACTCAAGAAATGACCCAAGCTTTAACTTTACATCGTTCCCTGACGTACTCGACAAACTGCCATGGAGAGCATATAAACAAAAATAAATGTCAATGCACAAAACTGATGTTGTCTCCAGTTACAATTTAGATACACAAAGAACGGCAAACAAAGCTGTTAACAGCGACAAGCTTTGCCCAATTCACATGAAACCTCATCCCCTCTCGAAGTGCAGATCATTTCGAATGAAAACACTCGATGATCGAAAAGCATTCTTAAAAGAGGACCACATTTGCTTCAAATGCTGTTCTTCATCTACACACAATGCAAAAAACTGTATGGTCAAGATACAGTGCTCTGAGTGTCTTGATGAAAAACACTGCACTGCTCTTCACCCAGGACCAGCACCCTGGTTTAAAGAAACTGAACCTGCAGCAGAGTATGGCGGGGAGAGTGACTCCGCTAAGTCGGAGGAGATCACGTCCAAGTGCACACAGGTTTGTGGCGTGAACGAAGCAGGCAGATCCTGCTCTAAAATTAGTCTTGTTAAAGTGTACCCAGCAGGCCATCCTGAACAAGCAGTAAGGCTCTGCCATCCATGATGAACAAAGTAACAGGTCGTTAGTATGTCCTGAGTTTTTTGAATTGTTCAATGACCGTGGCCCTAGTTCCCCTTACTCACTAAGGACATGTGCTGGTACTAAAAAAGCAATGGACAGGAGAGCTACAGGATATGTAGTGGCAGCCTTGGATGGTTCAGTCCACATCCCATTGCCTAGCCTCATTGAATGTATAAATATCCCAAACGATAGAGATGAAATTCCCATACCCAGTGCAGCTATGCAACACAGTCACCTAAAGTCAGTAGCTCACCTTATCCCTGACCTGGACTGGATGTTATTAGAGTTCACAAAGTCCATAAACAGATAAGTGGCCTTAACAACGCACCCTATGCACGAAAATTGGACCTCGGGTGGATCATAGTAGGAAACGTGTGTTTAGGTGATGTCCACAAAACTCTCGCTGTGAAGACGCTTTTTCACAAATACAACTGAGAAGGGGCGTCCTACAATGTTTGAGCCATGTCCCAATGTATTTAATGTAATAGCGAGACATTGTGAGCTACAAGTTCCATTCAGCTTCAGCACTCAACTTGTGGATAGCGCTTGTGAACCTGATCATTTAGGATGTAATGTGTTCAAACAAACCAGGCATGACAATTACATCGCACCCTCCATTCAGGACAAAGCCTTCTTGAAAATAATGGAAGAAGGATACAGACAAGAGCTGGAAAGTTCCATTACAATTCAAGTCGCCACGTCAAAAACTCCTTAACAACAGAATTTCACCATTTAATTACAGTAACCGAATGGCAGCTAATGGTTCCAGTATAAAACTGTTTTTTTAAAAACTGCTATGCAGTATGAATACATTTGCATAGCCGTTTTTAAAAACAGTTGTATACTGGAACCATTAGCTGCCAGTAGGTTACTGTAATTAAATGGTGACATTTCTTACAATGTGAGATAATGTGAAAAAAGCAATAAAAAATGATTCAAACAACTCCTAAACCAAACATGCAAAATGTCTAAAAATGCCTGTAATATTGAACATATGTGAGTTTCACTAGAATCAGTTGTTTTTGTAAGGTTTGCAAATACAAATATTAGATTTTAAACATAATGACAGTATAACTGCCACGCTCAATATGAAACCACACATGAAAATTGTCTAATAATTAATTAAGAAATGTATCTTTGTGAGTTTTACTAGAAACATTTTCTTTTGTAAGGGTTGCAAACACAAAAGTTATTTTTTTTTACTCAATATGACAGTAAAACTGCCACGCTCAATATGTCAGTTATTTAAACATAACTGCTAAACTACACATGAAAAATGGCTAATAATGCCTCAAATAATGCATTCTTGTGAGTTTTGCTCGAAACATATGCTTTTTTAAGGCTTGCAAACACAAAAAGTAGTTTTTTACTCAATATGACAATAATGTTCTTAGATTATCTGAGAAAATGCGAAAAAAGCAATAAAAATGTATTCCATCATTCCTAAACCAAACATGCAAAATGTCTACAAAAAAAATTGAGAAATGTTTCTTTGAGAGTTTTACTAGAAACAATTTATTTTGTAAGGTTTGCAAACACACAAGTTATTTTTTTTACTCAATATGACAGTGTAACTGCCACGCTCACTCAATATGTCAGTTATTTAAACATAACTCCTAAACTACACATTAAAAATGGCTAATAATGCCTCAAATAATGCATTCTTGTGAGTTTTAATCGAAAAATATGTTTTTTTAAGGCTTGCAAACGCAAAAAGTATTTTTTTTACTCAATATGACAATAACGTTCTTAGAATCCTGAGATAATGCGAAAAAAGCAATAAAAATGTATTCAATCATAATTCCTAAACCAAACATGCAACTTGTCTAAAAATGCCTGTAATATTGAATCCATGTGAGTTTTACTAGAATCAGATAATTTTTTGTAAGGTTTGCAAATACAAAAATTAGGTTTTACTCACTATGACAGTATACTGTCACACACAATATGAGAGTAATTAAACATAACTAATAAACCACCCATGCAAAATGGCTAAAAATGTCTGAAATTATGCATCATTGGGAGTTTTACTCCAAACATATGCTTTTTTACGGCCTGCACACACAAAAAGTAATTTTTTACTCAATATGACTGTAATTTTCTTAGAATCCTGAGATAATGCAAAAAAAGCAATACAAATTTATTCAAACATAACTCCTAAACTACACATTAAAAATGGCTAATAATGTCTCAAATGATGCATTCTTGTGAGTTTTGCTCGATACATATGCTTTTTTGAGGCTTGCAAACACAAAAAGTAGTTTTTTACTCAATATGACAATTATGTTCTTAGAATCCTGAGATAATGCGAAAAAAGTAATAAAAATGTATTCAATCATAATTCCTAAACCAAACATGCAAATGGTCTAAAAATGCCTGTAATATTGAATCCTTGTGAGTTTTACTAGAATCACTTGTTTTTGTAAGGTTTGCAAATACAAAAATTACGTTTTACTCACTATGACAGTATACTGTCACACTCAATATGACAGTTATTAAACATAACTAGTAAACCGCCCATGCAAAATGGCTATAAATGTCTGAAGTAATGCATCATTGGGAGTTTTACTCCAAACACATGCTTTTTTAAGGCCTGCAAACACAAAAAGTAGTTTTTTACTCAATATGACTGTAATGTTCTTAGAATCCTGAGATAATGCAAAAAAAGCAATACAAATGTATTCAAGCATAACTCCTAAACAACAGATCCAAAAGGGCTAATAATACCTGGAGATATGTATCTTTGTCAGTTTTACTAGAAAAATAATGTTTTGTAAGGATTGCAAAGACACAAGTTAGTTTTTTTAATTCAATATGACAGTATAACTGTCATACTAAATATGAAAGTTATATAAAAATGACTCCAAAACCAAACATGCATTATGTCTAAAAATGCCTGTAATATGGAATATATGTGAGTTTTACCAGAATCGGGTATTTTGGTAAGGTTTACAAATAAAAAATTATGTTTTACTCATAATGACAGTATAACTGCCACAAACAATATGACAGTTTTTTCAAACGTAACTCCTTAACCACAAATGCAAAATGGCTAATATTGCCTGGAGAAATGTAACTTTGTGAGTTTTACTGGAAAAAACATATTTTGTAAGGTTTGCAAAAACAGAAAGTAGTTTTTTACTCAATATGACAAGTATGTTCTTAGAATCCTGAGATAATGCGAAAAAAGCAATAAAAATGTATTCCATCATAATTCCTAAACCAAACATGCAAGATGTATAAAAATGAATTAAGAAATGTATCTTCGTGAGTTTTACTAGAAACATTTTCTTTTGTAAGGTTTGCAAACACACAAGTTAATTCTTTTTACTAATATGACAGTTTAACTGCCACGCTATATGTAAGTTATTTAAACATAACTCCTAAACTACACATGAAAAATGGCTAATAATGCCTCAAATAATGCATTCTTGTGAGTTTTGCTCGAAACATATGCTTTTTTAAGGCTTGCAAACACAAAAAGTAGTTTTTTACTCAATATGACAATAATGTTCTTAGAATCCTGAGATAATGCGAAAAAAGCAATACAAATGTATTCAATCATAATTCCTAAACCAAACATGCAACTTGTCTAAAAATGCCTGTAATATTGAATCCATGTGAGTTTTACTAGAATAAGTTGTTTTTTTAATGTTTACAAATACAAAACTTGGGTTTTACTCACTATGACAGTATACTGTCACACTCAATATGAAAGTTATTAAACATAACTAGTAAACCACACATGCAAAATGGCTAATAATGCCTGAAATAATGCATCATTGGGAGTTTTACTCTAAACATATGCTTTTTTAAGGCTTGCAAAAACAAAAAGTAGTTTTTTACTCAATATGACAGTAATGTTCTTGGAATCCTGAGATAATGCGAAAAAAGCAATAAAAATGTATTCAAACATATATCTTAAACAACACATGCAAAATGGCTATTAAAGCCTAGAGACATGTATCTTTGTCAGTTTTACTAGAAAAATAATGTTTTGTAAGGATTGCAAAGACACAAGTTAGTTTTTTTAATTCAATATGACAGTATAACTGTCATACTAAATATGAAAGTTATATAAAAATGACTCCAAAACCAAACATGCATTATGTCTAAAAATGCCTGTAATATGGAATATATGTGAGTTTTACCAGAATCGGGTATTTTGGTAAGGTTTACAAATAAAAAATTATGTTTTACTCATAATGACAGTATAACTGCCACAAACAATATGACAGTTTTTTCAAACATAACTCCTTAACCACAAATGCAAAATGGCTAATATTGCCTGGAGAAATGTAACTTTGTGAGTTTTACTGGAAAAAACATATTTTGTAAGGTTTGCAAAAACAGAAAGTAGTTTTTTACTCAATATGACAAGTATGTTCTTAGAATCCTGAGATAATGCGAAAAAAGCAATACAAATGTATTCCATCATAATTCCTAAACCAAACATGCAAGATGTATAAAAATGAATTAAGAAATGTATCTTCGTGAGTTTTACTAGAAACATTTTCTTTTGTAAGGTTTGCAAACACACAAGTTAATTATTTTTACTAATATGACAGTTTAACTGCCACGCTATATGTAAGTTATTTAAACATAACTCCTAAACTACACATGAAAAATGGCTAATAATGCCTCAAATAATGCATTCTTGTGAGTTTTGCTCGAAACATATGCTTTTTTAAGGCTTGCAAACACAAAAAGTAGTTTTTTACTCAATATGACAATAATGTTCTTAGAATCCTGAGATAATGCGAAAAAAGCAATACAAATGTATTCAATCATAATTCCTAAACCAAACATGCAACTTGTCTAAAAATGCCTGTAATATTGAATCCATGTGAGTTTTACTAGAATAAGTTGTTTTTTTAATGTTTACAAATACAAAACTTGGGTTTTACTCACTATGACAGTATACTGTCACACTCAATATGAAAGTTATTAAACATAACTAGTAAACCACACATGCAAAATGGCTAATAATGCCTGAAATAATGCATCATTGGGAGTTTTACTCTAAACATATGCTTTTTTAAGGCTTGCAAAAACAAAAAGTAGTTTTTTACTCAATATGACAGTAATGTTCTTGGAATCCTGAGATAATGCGAAAAAAGCAATAAAAATGTATTCAAACATATATCTTAAACAACACATGCAAAATGGCTATTAAAGCCTAGAGACATGTATCTTTGTCAGTTTTACTAGAAAAATAATGTTTTGTAAGGATTGCAAAGACACAAGTTAGTTTTTTTTAATTCAATATGACAGTATAACTGTCATACTAAATATGAAAGTTATATAAAAATGACTCCAAAACCAAACATGCATTATGTCTAAAAATGCCTGTAATATGGAATATATGTGAGTTTTACCAGAATCGGGTATTTTGGTAAGGTTTACAAATAAAAAAATATGTTTTACTCATAATGACAGTATAACTGCCACAAACAATATGACAGTTTTTTCAAACATAACTCCTTAACCACAAATGCAAAATGGCTAATATTGCCTGGAGAAATGTAACTTTGTGAGTTTTACTGGAAAAAACATATTTTGTAATGTTTGCAAAAACAGAAAGTAGTTTTTTACTCAATATGACAATTATGTTCTTAGAATCCTGAGATAATGCGAAAAAAGCAATAAAAATGTATTCCATCATAATTCCTAAACCAAACATGCAAGATGTCTAAAAATGAATTAAGAAATGTATCTTCGTGAGTTTTACTAGAAACATTTTCTTTTGTAAGGTTTGCAAACACACAAGTTAATTATTTTTACTAATATGACAGTTTAACTGCCACGCTATATGTAAGTTATTTAAACATAACTCCTAAACTACACATGAAAAATGGCTAATAATGCCTCAAATAATGCATTCTTGTGAGTTTTGCTCGAAACATATGCTTTTTTAAGGCTTGCAAACACAAAAAGTAGTTTTTTACTCAATATGACAATAATGTTCTTAGAATCCTGAGATAATGCGAAAAAAGCAATACAAATGTATTCAATCATAATTCCTAAACCAAACATGCAACTTGTCTAAAAATGCCTGTAATATTGAATCCATGTGAGTTTTACTAGAATAAGTTGTTTTTGTAATGTTTACAAATACAAAACTTGGGTTTTACTCACTATGACAGTATACTGTCACACACAATATGAAAGTTATTAAACATAACTAGTAAACCACACATGCAAAATGGCTAATAATGCCTGAAATAATGCATCATTGGGAGTTTTACTCTAAACATATGCTTTTTTAAGGCTTGCAAAAACAAAAAGTAATTTTTTACTCAATATGACAGTAATGTTCTTGGAATCCTGAGATAATGCGAAAAAAGCAATAAAAATGTATTCAAACATATATCCTAAACAACACATGCAAAATGGCTATTAAAGCCTAGAGACATGTATCTTTGTTAGTTTTACTAGAAAAATGATCTTTTGTAAGGTTTGCAAAGACACAAATTAGTTTTTTTAATTCAATACGACAGTATAACTGTCATACAGAATATGAAAGTTATTTGAACATAACTCCAAAACCAACTATGCTATCCGTCTAAAAAAGCCTGTAATACATGTGAGTTTTACTAGAAACAGTTTTTTTGTAAGGTTTGCAAATACAAAAATTAGGTTTTACTCACTATGACAGTATACTGTCACATTTAATATGACAGTTTTTAAACATAACTCCTAAACAACACATGCAAAATTGCTAATAATGACTGGAGAAATGTATCTTTGTTAGTTTTACTAGAATAATGATATTTTGTAGAGTTTGCAAAGACAGAAGTTGGTCGTTTTACTCAATATGACTACATATGAAAGTTATATAAACATTACTCCAAAATTCAAACATGCAATATGTCTAAAAATGCCTGTAATATTGAATCTATGTGACTTTTTCCAGAATCAGGTATTTTGGTAAAGTTCACAAATACAAAAATTAGGTGTTACTCATAATGACAATTTTACTGCCACATTCAATATGACAGTTATTTAAACATAACTCTTAAACCACACGTGTAAAATGGCTAATATTGCCTGGAAAATTTATCTTTGTGAGTTTTACTGAAAAAAATATTTTGTTAGGTTTGTAAAGACACAAGTTAGTTTTTTTTTACTCAATATAACAGTATAACTGTCATACTAAATATGAAAGTTATATAAACATAACTCCAAAAGCAAACATGCATTATGTCTAAAAATGCCTGTAATATTGTATTCATGTGAGTTTAACTAGAATCAGTTGTTTTTGTAAGGTTTGCAAATACAATATATGGGTTTTTCTTAATATGACAGTATACTGTCACACTCAATCTGACAGTTATTTAAACATAACTCCTAAACCACACATGCAAAACGGCTAATAATGCCTGGAGAAATGTATCTTTGTGAGTTTTACTAGAAAAATATATTTTGTAAGGTTTGCAAAGACACAAGTTAGTTGTTTCACTCAATATGACGGTATCATACTTAATCCAATTTAGGGAGGCATTCGGGTGGCATCCTGAGCAGATGCCCGAACCACCTCATCTGGCTCCTCTCAATGTGGAGGAGCAGCAGATTTACTCTGAGTTCCTCCCGGATGACAGAGCTTCTCACCCTATCTCTAGGCAGAGACCCGCCACCCGGCGGAGGAAACTCATTTCGGCCGCTTGTACCCGTGATCTTGTCCTTTCGGTCATAACCCAAAGCTCATGACCATAGGTGAATTGGGAACGTAGATCGACCGGTAAATTGAGAGCTTTGCCTTACGGCTCAGCTCCTTCTTCACCACAACGGATCGATACAGCGTCCTCATTACTGAAGATGCCGCACCGATCCGCCTGTGGATCTCACGATCCACTGTTCCCTCACTCGTGAACAAGACTCCTAGGTTCTTGAACTCTTCCACTTGGGGCAAGATCTCCTCCCCAACCTGTAGATGGCACTCCACCCTTTTCCGGGCGAGAACCATGGACTCAGACTTGGAGGTGCTGATTCTCATCCCAGTCGCTTCACACTCTGCTGCGAACCGATCCAATGAGAGCTGAAGATCCTGGCCAGTTGAAGCCATCAGGACCACATTATCTGCAAAAAGCAGAGACCTAATCCTGCAGCCAACAAACCGGATCCCCTCAACACCATGACTGCGCCTACAAATTCTGTCCATAAAAGTTATGAACAGTATCGGTGACAAAGGGCAGCCTTGGCGTAGTCCAACCCTCACTGGAAAGGGGTCCGACGTACTGCCGGCAAAGCGGACCAAGCTCTGACACTGATCATACAGGGAGCGACCCGCCACAATCAGACAGTCCGATACCCCATACTCTCTGAGCACTCCCCACAGGACTTCCCGGGATAGGGTCGAATGCCTTCTCAGTCCACAAAGCACATGTAGACTGGTTAGGCAAACTCCCATGCACACTCAACGACCCTGCCGAGAATACAGAGCTGGTCTAGAGTTCCACGACCAGGATTAAAACCACACTGTTTGTCCTGGATCCGAGGTTCGACTATCCGGCGTAGCCTCCTCTCCAGTACACATGAAAAGACCTTACCGGGAAGGCTGAGGAGTGTGTTCCACGATAGTTGGAACACACCCTCCGGTTCCACTTCTTACAGAGAGGAACCACCACCCCGGTCTCCCAATCCAGAGGTACCGCCCCCAATGTCCACGCCATGTTGCAGAGTCTTGTCAACCAAGACAGCCCCACAGCATCCAGAGCCACCGAAGAGCTTTTTAACTACCTCAGCAACTTCAGCCCCAGAAATAGGAGAACCCACCACAGATTCCCTAGGCACTGCTTAATCATAGGAAGACATGTTGGTGGGATTGAGGAGGTCTTCGAAGTATTCCCTCCACCGATCCACAACAGCCGCAGTAGAGGTCAGCAGCACACATTACACGGTGTTGACAGTAAATAGGCTCTTTCTTCAGTTTGACGGCTTCCCTCACTGCTGGTGTCCACGACATGCACCAAACACCTTGAGGCCACAGCTCCAATCAGCCGCCTCGACAAGAGAGGCACGGAAAATGGTCCAGCACCTCCCTCGTGACATGTTCAAAGTTCTTCCGGAGGTGGGAATTGAAACTCTCTCTGACAGGAGACTCTGCTAGGCGTTCCCAGCAGATCCTCACAATGCATTTGGGCCTGCCAGGTCTGTCCGGCATCCACCCCCACCATCGGAGCCAGCTCACTACCAGGTGGTGATCGGTAGAAAGCTCTGCCCCTCTCGTCACCCGAGTGTCCAAAACATGAGGCCGCAAATCCGATGACACAACTACAAAGTCAATCATGGAACTGCGGCCGAGGGTGTCCTGGTGCCAAGTGCACATATGGACACCCTTATGTTTGAACATTGTGTTTGTTATGGACAATCCGTGACGAGTACAAAAGTCCAATAACAAAGCACCCCTTGGGTACAGATCCGGGTGGCCATTTTTCCCAATCACGCCTCTCCAGGTTTCACTGTCGTTGCCAACATGAGCGTTGAAGCCCCCCAGCAGAACAAGGGAATCACCCGAGGGAGCACTCTCCAGTACTCCCTCAAGGGAATCCAAAGAAGCGGGTACTCTGAGCTGCTGTTTGGTGCGTAAACACAAACAACAGTCAGGACCCGTCCCCCAACCCGAAGGCGGAGGAAGCTACCATCTCGTCTACTGTGTTAAAGTCCAATGTGCAGGCTTTGAGCCGGGGCCTGTCGCTCTCATTGCTTGCAATGCCAGAGTGGAAGAGAGTACGGCCCCTCTAAGAGAACAGGTTCCAGATCCCTTGCTGTGCGTAGAAGTGAGTCCAACTATATCTACCTGGAACTTCTCCTTCCCTCCCAGCGAGGTGACGTTCCACGTCTCAAGAGCTAGCTTATGTCGCCGATGATTGGACCGCCAAGTGCCCTGCCTTCGGCTGCTGCCCAGCTCACACTGCACCCGACCTCTATGACCCAGCCCATGAGTGGTGAGCCCATTGGAGGGGGGACCCACATTGCCTCTTCGAGCTGAGCCTGAGTCCCATTGGGACAGGCCCGGCCACCAGGCGCTCGCCATCGTGCCCCATCTCTGGGCCTGGCTCCAGAGGGGAGCCCCGATGACCCGCGTCAGGGCGAGGAAAAATCTAGGTCCTCGATTTGTACTTCTCATAAAAGTCTTTGAGCTGCTTTTTGTCTGATCCCTCACCTAGGACCTGTTTGTCTGGGAGACCCTACCAGGGGGCATAGAAGCCCAATACCAATGGATGGACGAGCGTAATATTGTATCTATGTGAGTTTTACTAGAATCCGTTTTTTTGTAAGGTTTGCAAATAGAAAAAATAGGTTTTACTCACTATGACAGTATACTGTCACACTCAATATGACAGTTTTTAAACATAACTCCTAAACAACACATGCGAAATTGCTAATAATGACTGGAGAAATGTATCTTTGTTAGTTTTACTAGAATAATGATATTTTGTACGGTTTGCAAAGACACAAGTTGGTTGTTTTACTCAATATGACTACATATGAAAGTTATATAAACATTACTCCAAAATTCAAACATGCAATATGTCTAAAAATGCCTGTAATATTGAATCTATGTGAGTTTTACCAGAATCGGGTATTTTGGTAAGGTTTACAAATACAAAAATTAGGTGTTACTCATAATGACAGTTTTACTGCCACATTCAATATGACAGTTATTTAAACATAACTCTTAAACCACACATGGGGCGGCGTGACGAAGTTGGTAGAGTGGCCGTGCCAGCAATCGGAGGGTTGCTGGTTACTGGGGTTCAATCCCCACCTTCTACCATCTTAGTCACGTCCGTTGTGTCCTTGGGCAAGACACTTCACCCTTGCTCCTGATGGCTGCTGGTTAGCGCCTTGCATGGCAGCTCCCGCCATCAGTGTGTGAATGGGTGAATGTGGAAAAACTGTCAAAGCGCTTTGAGTACCTTGAAGGTAGAAAAGCGCTATACAAGTATAACCCATTTATCATTTATTATTTTACATGTAAAATGGCTAATATTGCCTGGAAAATTTATCTTTGTGAGTTTTACTGAAAAAAAAATATTTTGTAAGGTTTGTAAAGACACAAGTTAGTTTTTTTTACTCAATATGACAGTATAACTGTCATACTAAAAATGAAAGTTATATAAACATAACTCCAAAAGCAAACATGCATTATGTCTAAAAATGCCTGTAATATTGTATTCATGTGAGTTGAACCAGAATCAGTTGTTTTTGTAAGGTTTGCAAATACAAAATATGGGTTTTTCGCACTATGACAGTATACTGTCAAACTCAGTTCTGACAGTTATTTAAACATAACTCCTAAACCACACATGAAAATGACTAATAATGCCTGGAGAAATGTATCTTTGTGAGTTTTACTAGACAAAATATATTTTGTAAGGTTTGCAAAGACACAAGTTAGTTGTTTTACTCAATATGACAGTATAACTGTCATACTAAATCCATCCATCCATCCATTTTCTTCCGCTTATCCGAGGTCGGGTTGCAGGGGCAGCAGCCTAAGCAGAGAAGCCCAGACTTCCCTCTCCCCATCCACTTCTTCCAGCTCTTCTCGGGGGTTCCCGAGGCATTCCCAGGCCAGCCGGGAGACATAGTCTTCCAAATGTGTCCTGGGTCTTCCCCGTGGCCTCCTGCCGGTCGGACTTGCCCTAAAAACCTCCCGAGGGAGGCGTTCGGGTGGCATCCTGAGCAGATGCCCGAACCACCTCATCTGGCTCCTCTCAATGTGGAGGAGCAGCAGCTTTACTCTGAGTTCCTCCCGGATGACGGAGCTTCTCACCCTATCTCTAGGGAGAGACCCGCCACCCGGCGGAGGAAACTCATTTCGGCCGCTTGTACCCGTGATCTTGTCCTTTCGGTCATAACCCAAAGCTCATGACCATAGGTGAATTGGGAACGTAGATCGACCGGTAAATTGAGAGCTTTGCCTTACGGCTCAGCTCCTTATTCACCACAACGGATCGATACAGCGTCCTCATTACTGAAGATGCCGCACCGATCCGCCTGTGGATCTCACGATCCACTGTTCCCTCACTCGTGAACAAGACTCCTAGGTTCTTGAACTCTTCCACTTGGGGCAAGATCTCCTCCCCAAACTGTAGATGGCACTCCACCCTTTTCCGGGCGAGAACCATGGACTCAGACTTGGAGGTGCTGATTCTCATCCCAGTCGCTTCACACTCGGCTGCGAACCGATCCAATGAGAGCTGAAGATCCTGGCCAGTTGTAGCCATCAGGACCACATTATCTGCAAAAAGCAGAGACCTAATACTGCAGCCACCAAACCGGATCCCCTCAACACCATGACTGCGCCTAGAAATTCTGTCCATAAAAGTTATGAACAGAATCGGTGACAAAGGGCAGCCTTGGCGGAGTCCAACCCTCACTGGAAAGGGGTCCGACTTACTGCCGGCAATGCGGACCAAGCTCTGACACTGATCATACAGGGAGCGACCCGCCACAATCAAACAGACCCATACTCTCTGAGCACTCCCCACAGGACTTCCCGGTCGAATGCCTTCTCAGTCCACAAAGCACATGTAGACTGGTTAGGCAAACTCCCATGCACACTCAAGGACCCTGCCGAGAATATAGAGCTGGTCTAGAGTTCCACGACCAGGACGAAAACCACACTGTTCGTCCTGGATCCGAGGTTCGACTATCCGGCGTAGCCTCCTCTCCAGTACACATGAAAAGACCTTACCGGGAAGGCTGAGGAGTGTGATCCACGATAGTTGGAACACACCCTCCGGTTCCCCTTCTTAAAGAGAGGAACCACCACCCCGGTCCCCCAATCCAGAGGTACTGCCCCCAATGTCCACGCCATGTTGCAGAGTCTTGTCAACCAAGACAGCCCCACAGCATCCAGAGCCACCGAGGAGCTTTTTTGAACTACCTCAGCAACTTCAGCCCCAGAAATAGGAGAACCCACCACAGATTCCCCAGGCACTGCTTAATCATAGGAAGACATGTTGGTGGGATTGAGGAGGTCTTCGAAGTATTCCCTCCACCGATCCACAACAGCCGCAGTAGAGGTCAACAGCACACATTACACGGTGTTGACAGTAAATTGCTCTCTCCCAACCCCACCCCCCCCAGATAGGCTCTTTCTCATTGCTGGTGTCCACCAGCGGGTTCTAAGATTACCGCCACGACATGCACCAAATACCTTGAGGCCACAGCTCCAATCAGCCGCCTCGACAAGAGAGGCACGGAAAATGGTCCAGCACCTCCCTCGTGACATGTTCAAAGTTCTTCCGGAGGTGGGAATTGAAACTCTCTCTGACAGGAGACTCTGCGAGGCGTTCCCAGCAGACCCTCACAATGCATTTGGGCCTGCCAGGTCTATCCGGCATCCTCCCCCACCATCGGAGCCAGCTCACCACCAGGTGGTGATCGGTAGAAAGCTCTGCCCCTCTCGTCACCCGAGTGTCCAAAACATGAGGCCGCAAATCCGATGACACAACTACAAAGTCAATCATGGAACTGCGGCTGAGGGTGTCCTGGTGCCAAGTTCACATATGGACACCCTTATGTTTGAACATTGTGTTTGTTATGTACAATCCGTGACGAGTACAAAAGTCCAATAACAAAGCACCACTTGGGTTCAGATCCGGGTGGCCATTTTTCCCAATCACGCCTCTCCAGGTTTCACTGTCGTTGCCAACATGAGCGTTGAAGCCCCCCAGCAGAACAAGGGAATCACCCGAGGGAGCACTCTCCAGTACTCCCTCAAGGCAATCCAAAGAAGTGGGTACTCTGAGCTGCTGTTTGGTGCGTAAACACAAACAACAGTCAGGACCCGTCCCCCAACCCGAAGGCGGAGGAAGCTACCATCTCGTCTACTGTGTTAAAGTCCAACGTGCAGGCTTTGAGCCGGTGGCAACAATAATTGCCTCCCCAGCCTGTCGCCTCTCATTGCTTGCAATGCCAGAGTGGAAGAGAGTCCGGCCCCTCTAGAGAGAACATGTTCCAGAGCCCTTGCTGTGCGTAGAAGTGAGTCCAACAATATCTAGCCGGAACTTCTCCTTCCTTTCCAGCGAGGTGACGTTCCACGTCTCAAGAGCTAGCTTATGTCGCCGATGATTGGACCGCCAAGTGCCCTGCCTTCGGCTGCTGCCCAGCTCACACTGCACCCGATCTCTATGACCCAGCCCATGAGTGGTGAGCCCATTGGAGGGGGGACCCACATTGCCTCTTCGAGCTGAGCCTGAGTCCCATGGGGACAGGCCCGGCCACCAGGCGCTTGCCATCGTGCCCCACCTCTGGGCCTGGCTCCAGAGTGGAGCCCCGTTGACCCGCGTCAGGGCGAGGAAAAATCTAGGTCCTCGATTAGTACTTCTCATAAAGGTCTTTGAGCTGCTTTTTGTCTGATCCCTCACCTAGGACCTGTTTGTCTGGGAGACCCTACCAGGGGGCATAGAAGCCCAAGTACCGATGGATGGACGAGCGATAACCTGCTGCCACCTGTCCGCCGCAGCTAAAACCATCCTACTGGTGTGTTTTTGATAACAAGGTCATTTCCGTGCAATCAGAGTCACTTGTACCTTGATGTGTCATTTTCTGTTTGAATTGCTTTATATATATATTTATAAAGTCCGAAATTAAATAGCGTCACAGTCAGCATCACAGACACTATCGTTGACCACATGTACCGCCGCATGCTAGCTAGCTAAGTTTTCTTCATTTTTGTCATAGTCATCTCAAAAAGATGATAACTTGCAACATATGTGCTACGACTTGCAGCAATGTATTTGCGTATGTTAGACACATGCGAAGTCTCAGTTGAATGCCTAATGCATCGTTTAAGTGTGCTTTCCCTGAATGCACAAGAGTTTTTTCCAACTTCTCAGCCTTCAAAACTCACAGCCGTCACCATAAATATGGCAAGAGTAGGACTGATCTGTATAGCGCAGAAGGTTTACCTTGTAATATTGTCTCATGTAGAGCGAAGTGCGATGATATATGGGGCCTTCTACTGCATTTGAAAAGTCATATTACCGAAGGTAGGACAGTTACGTGCCCCTTCAGTCAATGTGAAAAAAGATTTACAGTCAAGTCTACTTTCACATCGCACGTGTCAAGGAAGCTCTACGGCTACACTGAACGAAGTTTGACTTGCTCAATAGAAAATCCAAGCAGCTCCTGTGCAACACTGATGATGACTATTGTGATACGCAACTTGGGAATTCAGGATATTCCTGTTATGAAGACATGGAGGTCTACCCCGAAAAAACAGATGAAGGTCAATTCCTCAGAAACGTAGCCTTGTTTTATATGAAGCTACAAGCGAAATTGCCACTTCCATCCTCTACTGTTCAAACCATCATTGATCACTAGCAAGAATTACATGACACAAATCAGTCACTTTTGCTGTCCAAACTTAAAGACAAGTTGACACTGCTTGGGCTTGATGAAGCCGCTGTAAGTACTGTGATTGATACCCTGAAAAGTGAGGATCTCCTCAGTGCCAACAATACACACACACTCAAAACTGACCATAAAAGAAAAACGTTTTACAAAAATAACTTTAAATATGTGGAGCCACTCCCAATTTGTCTTGGTCAGAATGAATCAGGCAAAGAATGTTTTCTACAATATGTGCCAGTGAAAAACACTGTTATCCTTAAAGTCTGTGAGGGAGCAAATACAGCAAGTAAAAACTAGAATCCAACCTGATAATGTTATTCAGGATTTGTGGGATGGCACAAATATTTAAAAGAACATGCTGCTCAAAGACAGGACAGACAGCTTAGGCATAATTCTTTATCAAGATTCCTTTGAAGTGGCAAATCCACTAGGGTCTGGAAGGAAAAAGCACAAGATTGTCAACAAGCTGTCCCACCACTCTGGTCGCTTTGGTGTAGAACACATTAAAGCCTTCTAAAGAAAGCTAGGAGTATCCAACAATGATTTCAAATTAGAAATTGTCACAGCTGATGAGGTGCTTAAAAAATTGAGCGCGCTCCACCCAAACAAGGCCACCGACCTTGATAATATTCCCTTCAGATTCCTCAGGGACTCTTCCTCCATCATCACGCACATAATAAACCTTTCAATTTCACACGGCCAAGTACGAAAATATTTTAAGACAACAAGAGTAACTCCCCTCTTTGAAAAAGGAAGCAAATTGGAACCTGGCAACTACCGACCTGTTTTTATTCTCAGTTCCATTTCGAAAGTAATGGAAACAATCGTTTATGAACAGGTTGATAGTTGCCTTGCCACTAATAAACTCATATACAAATTCCAATCCGGCTTCAGAACTAACCACTCCACTGACACATGCCTTCTCTATCTGACCGACCACATCAAACATGAGGTGGACGCGGGCAAACACTGCGGCATGGTCATGCTGGACCTTCAGAAGGCATTTGACAGCGTTCACCAGGCTATACTGTTGGATAAGCTCAGAGCAATCGGATTTAACAAAACCTCATCGAGCTGGATGCAATCTTACTTGAGGGGAGAGAACAGGTGGTAGAGGTGAACGGCACCATGCCCCCCCCCCCTCTCAGTGAGGTGTGGAGTCCCCCAAGGCAGAATATTGGGGCCTTCACTGTTCCTAATATACATAAACAACTTGTCATCGGCATGCAACTGTAATTGTTCTTGTTTGCGGATGACTCGGCCTTGCTGGTATCAGACAAGGGACAAGTCACAGGTGGAGAAAATCCTCAGTGCTGAACTCTGCAGAACTTGCACCTGGCTCGCTGACAACAAGCTATCCATACACTTGGGTAAAACGGAATCCATCCTGTTTGGGTCCCACATCAACCATAAGAAAGTCAATGACTTCACTATAAAAGTGGGTGTCATTGTTATCACCAGGAAGGATGAGGTCACCTACCTAGGTTCCATTCTAGAGGCTAATCTTTCCTGCGATAAAATGGCAACCAAGCTAATCAAAAAGGTCAACCAACGAACGAGATTTCTCCGTAGAATCTCCTCTCTGGTCAACAAAAGCACCATGAGGATTCTGGCGGGAACTCTCGTTCAACCCTTTTTCGATAACGCATGCACCTCCTGGTACCCTAGCACCTCCAAAACCCTCAATTCTAAACTCCAAACATCCCAGAACAAGCAAGTCAGATTACTTCTAGACCTCCACCCCAGATCCCACCTCAGCCCACTTCTCAAAAGTGGGCTGGCTCAGGGTGGAGGACAGAGTAAAACAACTTGCACTGAGCCTAGTCTATAAAATCCGCTACACTTCCCTGATACCGAAGTACATGTCAAACTACTTCCTTAACGTTAATGACCGCCATAACCGCAACACCAGGGGGAGCTCCACTAACCACATTAAACCCAGATTCCGATCTAATAAAGGTCTTAACTCATTCTCTTTCTATGCCACATCAATGTGGAATGCACTCCCAACAGGTATAAAAGAAAGGGCATCTCTATCCTCCTTCAAAACCGCAATAAAAGTACACCTCCAGGCAGCTACAACCCTAAACTAACACCCTCCCGGATTGTTAATAATCAAATGTAAACAATCAAATGCAGATACTTTTGCTTATGCCTTCTGAGCTCTCTCTCTCTCTCTCTCTCTCTCTCTCTATGTCCACTACTTGCTGTACATATCCTACCAAGTCAGACCTACAATGTTCCAATATCCATTTCTCTGTTCTCAATTGTTGATGACTGATGATAACAACCAAACTTAACACCCCCCTCCCCCTCCACACCCCGGATTGTAAATAATGTAAATAATTCAATGTGATTATCTTGTGTGATGACTGTATTATGATAATAGTATATATATGGTAGTGTATATCTGTATCATGAATCAATTTAAGTGGATCCCGACTTCAACAAGTTGAAAAACTTATTTGGGTGTTACCATTTAGTGGTCAATTGTACGGAATATGTACTTCACTGTGCAACCTACTAATAAAAGTCGCAATCAATCAATCAATCAAAGTCCGGCCTTCATGCCAAGAGCCTAAATCTCTAATGTGAGTGACTTCATTAGATACTTTGCTCGCCGGGAAATAGTAGCAACAGGACTACTGCAATTTAACGACAAGCCTCAAAATTTCAGAGCTTGGAAACGCTCCTTTAAAAATGCAATACATGGATTAGATTTAACAACAAGTGAGGAGATGGACTTGATGTTAAAGTGGCTTGGCAAAGAATCCTCTGAACACGTAGAACAATTAGAGCCATACACATTAACAACCCAACCAAAGGTCTCAATATGATGTGGGACAGGCTTGAGCAATGTTATGGCTCAGTTGAAGGGATTGAGGATACACTCTTCAAAAGAATTGATATGTTCCCCAAAATCACATCCAAAGACTACACAAAACTAAGGAAGTTAGTGACCTGCTCATGGAAATGCAGAGTGCTAAAGCTGAATTGAGACCTTCCTGGTCTTGCGTTTTTGGATACCGCAAGAGGACTAAATCCAATTGTGCAGAAACTTCCCTTCAATTTGCAAGAAAGGTGGATCACAGTAGGAGCTAAATACAAATGCACACAACGTGTCCCCTTCCCACCATTCCAAGAAGCTAACTCAAGAAATGACCCAAGCTTTAACTTTACATCGTTCCCTGACGTACCCAAACTCGACAAACTGCCTTGGAGAGCATATAAACAAAAATAAATGTCAATGCACAAAACTGATGTTGTCTCCAGTTACAATTTAGATACACAAAGAACGGCAAACAAAGCTGTTAACAGCGACAAGCTTTGCCCAATTCACATGAAACCTCATCCCCTCTCGAAGTGCAGATCATTTCGAATGAAAACACTCGATGATCGAAAAGCATTCTTAAAAGAGGACCACATTTGCTTCAAATGCTGTTCTTCATCTACACACAATGCAAAAAACTGTATCGTCAAGATACAGTGCTCTGAGTGTCTTGATGAAAAACACTGCACTGCTCTTCACCCAGGACCAGCACCCTGGTTTAAAGAAACTGAACCTGCAGCAGAGTATGGCGGGGAGAGTGACTCCGCTAAGTCGGAGGAGATCACGTCCAAGTGCACACAGGTTTGTGGCGTGAACGAAGCAGGCAGATCCTGCTCTAAAATTAGTCTTGTTAAAGTGTACCCAGCAGGCCATCCTGAACAAGCAGTAAGGCTCTATGCCATCCATGATGAACAAAGTAACAGGTCGTTAGTATGTCCTGAGTTTTTTGAATTGTTCAATGACCGTGGCCCTAGTTCCCCTTACTCACTAAGGACATGTGCTGGTACTAAAAAAGCAATGGACAGGAGAGCTACAGGATATGTAGTGGCAGCCTTGGATGGTTCAGTCCACATCCCATTGCCTAGCCTCATTGAATGTATAAATATCCCAAACGATAGAGATGAAATTCCCATACCCAGTGCAGCTATGCAACACAGTCACCTAAAGTCAGTAGCTCACCTTATCCCTGACCTGGACTGGATGTTATTAGAGTTCACAAAGTCCATAAACAGATAAGTGGCCTTAACAACGCACCCTATGCACAAAAATTGGTCCTCGGGTGGATCATAGTAGTAAACGTGTGTTTAGGTGATGTCCACAAAACTCTCGCTGTGAAGACGCTTTTTCACAAATACAACTGAGAAGGGGCGTCCTACAATGTTTGAGCCATGTCCCAATGTATTTAATGTAATAGCGAGACATTGTGAGCTACAAGTTCCATTCAGCTTCAGCACTCAACTTGTGGATAGCGCTTGTGAACCTGATCATTTAGGATGTAATGTGTTCAAACAAACCAGGCATGACAATTACATCGCACCCTCCATTCAGGACAAAGCCTTCTTGAAAATAATGGAAGAAGGATACAGACAAGAGCTGGACAGTTCCATTACAATTCAAGTCGCCACGTCAAAAACTCCTTAACAACAGAATTTCACCATTTAATTACAGTAACCTAATGGCAGCTAATGGTTCCAGTATAAAACTGTTTTTTTTTAAAACTGCTATGCAGTATGAATACATTTGCATAGCCGTTTTTAAAAACAGTTGTATACTGGAACCATTAGCTGCCAGTAGGTTACTGTAATTAAATGGTGAAATTTCTTACAATGTGGATAATGTGAAAAAAACAATAAAAAATGATTCAAACAACTCCTAAACCAAACATGCAAAATGTCTAAAAATGCCTGTAATATTGAACATATGTGAGTTTCACTAGAATCAGTTGTTTTTGTAAGGTTTGCAAATACAAATATTAGATTTTAAACATAATGACAGTATAACTGCCACGCTCAATATGAAACCACACATGAAAATTGTCTAATAATTAATTAAGAAATGTATCTTTGTGAGTTTTACTAGAAACATTTTCTTTTGTAAGGGTTGCAAACACAAAAGTTATTTTTTTTTTACTCAATATGACAGTAAAACTGCCACGCTCAATATGTCAGTTATTTAAACATAACTCCTAAACTACACATTAAAAATGGCTAATAATGCCTCAAATAATGCATTCTTGTGCGTTTTAATCGAAACATATGCTTTTTTAAGGCTTGCAAACACAAAAAGTAGTTTTTTACTCAATATGACAATAATGTTCTTAGAATCCTGAGATAATGCGAAAAAAGCAATAAAAATGTATTCAATCATAATTCCTAAACCAAACATGCAACTTGTCTAAAAATGCCTGTAATATTGAATCCATGTGAGTTTTACTAGAATCAGATAATTTTTTGTAAGGTTTGCAAATACAAAAATTAGGTTTTACTCACTATGACAGTATACTGTCACACGCAATATGAGAGTTATTAAACATAACTAATAAACCACCCATGCAAAATGGCTAAAAATGTCTGAAATTATGCATCATTGGGAGTTTTACTCCAAACATATGCTTTTTTACGGCCTGCACACACAAAAAGTAATTTTTTACTCAATATGACTGTAATTTTCTTAGAATCCTGAGATAATGCAAAAAAAGCAATACAAATTTATTCAAACATAACTCCTAAACTACACATTAAAAATGGCTAATAATATCTCAAATGATGCATTCTTGTGAGTTTTGCTCGATACATATGCTTTTTTGAGGCTTGCAAACACAAAAAGTAGTTTTTTACTCAATATGACAATTATGTTGTTAGAATCCTGAGATAATGCGAAAAAAGTAATAAAAATGTATTCAATCATAATTCCTAAACCAAACATGCAAATTGTCTAAAAATGCCTGTAATATTGAATCCTTGTGAGTTTTACTAGAATCACTTGTTTTTGTAAGGTTTGCAAATACAAAAATTAGGTTTTACTCACTATGACAGTATACTGTCACACTCAATATGACAGTTATTAAACATAACTAGTAAACCGCCCATGCAAAATGGCTATAAATGTCTGAAATAATGCATCATTGGGAGTTTTACTCCAAACACATGCTTTTTTAAGGCCTGCAAACACAAAAAGTAGTTTTTTACTCAATATGACTGTAATGTTCTTAGAATCCTGAGATAATGCGAAAAAAGCAATACAAATGTATTCAAGCATAACTCCTAAACAACAGATCCAAAAGGGCTAATAATACCTGGAGATATGTATCTTTGTCAGTTTTACTAGAAAAATAATGTTTTGTAAGGATTGCAAAGACACAAGTTAGTTTTTTTTATTCAATATGACAGTATAACTGTCATACTAAATATGAAAGTTATATAAAAATGACTCCAAAACCAAACATGCATTATGTCTAAAAATGCCTGTAATATGGAATACATGTGAGTTTTACCAGAATCGGGTATTTTGGTAAGGTTTACAAATAAAAAATTATGTTTTACTCATAATGACAGTATAACTGCCACAAACAATATGACAGTTTTTTCAAACATAACTCCTTAACCACAAATGCAAAATGGCTAATATTGCCTGGAGAAATGTAACTTTGTGAGTTTTACTGGAAAAAACATATTTTGTAAGGTTTGCAAAAACAGAAAGTAGTTTTTTACTCAATATGACAATTGTGTTCCTAGAATCCTGAGATAATGCGAAAAAAGCAATAAAAATGTATTCCATCATAATTCCTAAACCAAACATGCAAGATGTCTAAAAATGAATTAAGAAATGTATCTTCGTGAGTTTTACTAGAAATATTTTCTTTTGTAAGGTTTGCAAACACACAAGTTAATTCTTTTTACTAATATGACAGTTTAACTGCCACGCTATATGTAAGTTATTTAAACATAACTCTAAACTACACATGAAAAAAGGCTAATAATGCCTCAAATAATGCATTCTTGTGAGTTTTGCTCGAAACATATGCTTTTTTAAGGCTTGCAAACACAAAAAGTAGTTTTTTACTCAATATGACAATAATGTTCTTAGAATCCTGAGATAATGCGAAAAAAGCAATACAAATGTATTCAATCATAATTCCTAAACCAAACATGCAACTTGTCTAAAAATGCCTGTAATATTGAATCCATGTGAGTTTTACTAGAATAAGTTGTTTTTGTAATGTTTACAAATACAAAAATTGGGTTTTACTCACTATGACAGTATACTGTCACACTCAATATGACAGTTATTAAACATAACTAGTAAACCACACATGCAAAATGGCTAATAATGCCTGAAATAATGCATCATTGGGAGTTTTACTCTAAACATATGCTTTTTTAAGGCTTGCAAAAACAAAAAGTAGTTTTTTACTCAATATGACAGTAATGTTCTTGGAATCCTGAGATAATGCGAAAAAAGCAATAAAAATGTATTCAAACATATATCCTAAACAACACATGCAAAATGGCTAATAAAGCCTAGAGACATGTATCTTTGTTAGTTTTACTAGAAAAACGATCTTTTGTAAGGTTTGCAAAGACACAAGTTAGTTTTTTTAATTCAATACGACAGTATAACTGTCATACAGAATATGAAAGTTATTTGAACATAACTCCAAAACCAACTATGCTATCCGTCTAAAAAGGCCTGTAATACATGTGAGTTTTACTAGAAACAGTTTTTTTGTAAAGTTTGCAAATACAAAAATTAGGTTTTACTCACTATGACAGTATACTGTCACATTTAATATGACAGTTTTTAAACATAACTCCTAAACAACACATGCGAAATTGCTAATAATGACTGGAGAAATGTATCTTTGTTAGTTTTACTAGAATAATGATATTTTGTAGAGTTTGCAAAGACAGAAGTTGGTCTTTTTACTCAATATGACTACATATGAAAGTTATATAAACATTACTCCAAAATTCAAACATGCAATATGTCTAAAAATGCCTGTAATATTGAATCTATGTGACTTTTTCCAGAATCGGTTATTTTGGTAAAGTTCACAAATACAAAAATTAGGTGTTACTCATAATGACAAGTTTACTGCCACATTCAATATGACAGTTATTTAAACATAACTCTTAAACCACACGTGTAAAATGGCTAATATTGCCTGGAAAATTTATCTTTTTGAGTTTTACTGAAAAAAATATTTTGTTAGGTTTGTAAAGACACAAGTTAGTTTTTTTTACTCAATATCACAGTATATAACTGTCATACTAAATATGAAAGTTATATAAACATAACTCCAAAAGCAAACATGCATTATGTCTAAACATGCCTGTAATATTGTATTCATGTGAGTTTAACTAGAATCAGTTGTTTTTGTAAGGTTTGCAAATACAATATATGGGTTTTTCTTAATATGACAGTATACTGTCACACTCAATCTGACAGTTATTTAAACATAACTCCTAAACCACACATGCAAAACGGCTAATAATGCCTGGAGAAATGTATCTTTGTGAGTTTTACTAGAAAAAATATATTTTGTAAGATTTGCAAAGACACAAGTTAGTTGTTTCACTCAATATGACGGTATCATACTAAATCCAATTTGCTTCCGCTTATCCGAGGTCGGGTTGCGGGGGCAGCAGCCTAAGCAGAGAAGCCCAGACTTCCCTCTCCCCAGCCACTTTGTCCAGCTCTTCTCGGGGGATCCCGAGGCATTCCCAGGCCAGCCGGGAGACATAGTCTTCCAAATGTGTCCTGGGTCTTCCCCGTGGCCTCCTGCCGGTCGGACTTGCCCTAAACACCTCCCGAGGGAGGCGTTCGGGTGGCATCCTGAGCAGATGCCCGAACCACCTCATCTGGCTCCTCTCAATGTGGAGGAGCAGCAGCTTTACTCTGAGTTCCTCCCGGATGACGGAGCTTCTCACCCTATCTCTAGGGAGAGACCCGCCACCCGGCGGAGGAAACTCATTTCGGCCGCTTGTACCCGTGATCTTGTCCTTTCGGTCATAACCCAAAGCTCATGACCATAGGTGAATTGGGAACGTAGATCGACCGGTAAATTGAGAGCTTTGCCTTACGGCTCAGCTCCTTCTTCACCACAACGGATCGATACAGCGTCCTCATTACTGAAGATGCCGCACCGATCCGCCTGTGGATCTCACGATCCACTGTTCCCTCACTCGTGAACAAGACTCCTAGGTTCTTGAACTCTTCCACTTGGGGCAAGATCTCCTCCCCAACCTGTAGATGGCACTCCACCCTTTTACGGGCGAGAACCATGGACTCAGACTTGGAGGGGCTGATTCTCATCCCAGTCGCTTCACACTCTGCTGCGAACCGATCCAATGAGAGCTGAAGATCCTGGCCAGTTGAAGCCATCAGGACCACATTATCTGCAAAAAGCAGAGACCTAATCCTGCAGCCAACAAACCGGATCCCCTCAACACCATGACTGCGCCAAGAAATTCTGTCCATAAAAGTTATGAACAGTATCGGTGACAAAGGGCAGCCTTGGCGGAGTCCAACCATCACTGGAAAGGGGTCCGACTTACTGCCGGCAAAGCGGACCAAGCTCTGACACTGATCATACAGGGAGCGACCCGCCACAATCAGACAGTCCGATACCCCATACTCTCTGAGCACTCCCCACAGGACTTCCCGGGATAGGGTCGAATGCCTTCTCAGTCCACAAAGCACATGTAGACTGGTTAGGCAAACTCCCATGCACACTCAACGACCCTGCCGAGAATACAGAGCTGGTCTAGAGTTCCACGACCAGGACGAAAACCACACTGTTTGTCCTGGATCCGAGGTTCGACTATCCGGCGTAGCCTCCTCTCCAGTACACATGAAAAGACCTTACCGGGAAGGCTGAGGAATGTGTTCCACGATAGTTGGAACACACCCTCCGGTTCCCCTTCTTACAGAGAGGAACCACCACCCCGGTCTCCCAATCCAGAGGTACCGCCCCCAATGTCCACGCCATGTTGCAGAGTCTTGTCAACCAAGACAGCCCCACAGCATCCAGAGCCACCGAGGAGCTTTTTAACTACCTCAGCAACCTCAGCCCCAGAAATAGGAGAACCCACCACAGATTCCCTAGGCACTGCTTAATCATAGGAAGACATGTTGGTGGGATTGAGGAGGTCTTCGAAGTATTCCCTCCACCGATCCACAACAGCCGCAGTAGAGGTCAGCAGCACACATTACACGGTGTTGACGGTAAATAGGCTCTTTCTTCAGTTTGACGGCTTCCCTCACTGCTGGTGTCCACCAGCGGGTTCTAAGATTACCGCCACGACATGCACCAAACACCTTGAGGCCACAGCTCCAATCAGCCGCCTCGACAAGAGAGGCACGGAAAATGGTCCAGCACCTCCCTCGTGACATGTTCAAAGTTCTTCCGGAGGTGGGAATTGAAACTCTCTCTGACAGGAGACTCTGCTAGGCGTTCCCAGCAGACCCTCACAATGCATTTGGGCCTGGATCCTCCCCCACCATCGGAGCCAGCTCACCACCAGGTGGTGATCGGTAGAAAGCTCTGCCCCTCTCGTCACCCGAGTGTCCAAAACATGAGGCCGCAAATCCGATGACACAACTACAAAGTAAATCATGGAACTGCGGCCGAGGGTGTCCTGGTGCCAAGTGCACATATGGACACCCTTATGTTTGAACATTGTGTTTGTTATGGACAATCCGTGACGAGGAAAAAAGTCCAATAACAAAGCACCACTTGGGTACAGATCCGGGTGGCCATTTTTCCCAATCACGCCTCTCCAGGTTTCACTGTCGTTGCCAACATGAGCGTTGAAGCCCCCCAGCAGAACAAGGGAATCACCCGAGGGAGCACTCTCCAGTACTCCTTCAAGGGAATCCAAAGAAGCGGGTACTCTGAGCTGCTGTTTGGTGCGTAAACACAAACAACAGTCAGGACCCGTCCCCCAACCCGAAGGCGGAGAAAGCTACCATCTCGTCTACTGTGTTAAAGTCCAATGTGCAGGCTTTGAGCCGGGGCCTGTCGCTCTCATTGCTTGCAATGCCAGAGTGGAAGAGAGTACGGCCCCTCTAAGAGAACAGGTTCCAGATCCCTTGCTGTGCGTAGAAGTGAGTCCAACTATATCTACCTGGAACTTCTCCTTCCCTCCCAGCGAGGTGACGTTCCACGTCTCAAGAGCTAGCTTATGTCGCCGATGATTGGACCGCCAAGTGCCCTGCCTTCGGCTGCTGCCCAGCTCACACTGCACCCGACCTCTATGACCCAGCCCATGAGTGGTGAGCCCTTTGGAGGGGGGACCCACATTGCCTCTTCGAGCTGAGCCTGAGTCCCATTGGGACAGGCCCGGCCACCAGGCGATCGCCATCGTGCCCCATCTCTGGGCCTGGCTCCAGAGGGGAGCCCCGATGACCCGCGTCAGGGCGAGGAAAAATCTAGGTCCTCGATTTGTACTTCTCATAAAAGTCTTTGAGCTGCTTTTTGTCTGATCCCTCACCTAGGACCTGTTTGTCTGGGAGACCCTACCAGGGGGCATAGAAGCCCAATACCGATGGATGGACGAGCGTAATATTGTATCTATGTGAGTTTTACTAGAATCCGTTTTTTTAAAAATTAGGTTTTACTCACTATGACAGTATACTGTCACACTCAATATGACAGTTTTTAAACATAACTCCTAAACAACACATGCGAAATTGCTAATAATGACTGGAGAAATGTATCTTTGTTAGTTTTACTAGAATAATGATATTTTGTGTGGTTTGCAAAGACACAAGTTGGTTGTTTTACTCAATATGACTACATATGAAAGTTATATAAACATTACTCCAAAATTCAAACATGCAATATGTCTAAAAATGCCTGTAATATTGAATCTATGTGAGTTTTACCAGAATCGGGTATTTTGGTAAGGTTTACAAATACAAAAATTAGGTGTTACTCATAATGACAGTTTTACTGCCACATTCAATATGACAGTTATTTAAACATAACTCTTAAACCACACATGGGGCGGCGTGAGGAAGTTGGTACAGTGGCCGTGCCAGCAATCGGAGGGTTGCTGGTTACTGGGGTTCAATCCCCACCTTCTACCATCTTAGTCACGTCCGTTGTGTCCTTGGGCAAGACACTTCACCCTTGCTCCTGATGGCTGCTGGTTAGCGCCTTGCATGGCAGCTCCCGCCGTCAGTGTGTGAATGTGTGTGTGAATGGGTGAATGTGGAAATACTGTCAAAGCGCTTTGAGTACCTTGAAGGTAGAAAAGCGCTATACAAGTATAACCCATTTATCATTTATTATTTTACATGTAAAATGGCTAATATTGCCTGGAAAATTTATCTTTGTGAGTTTTACTGAAAAAAAAATATTTTGTAAGGTTTGGAAAGACACAAGTTAGTTTTTTTTACTCAATATGACAGTATAACTGTCATACTAAAAATGAAAGTTATATAAACATAACTCCAAAAGCAAACATGCATTATGTCTAAAAATGCCTGTAATATTGTATTCATGTGAGTTGAACTAGAATCAGTTGTTTTTGTAAGGTTTGCAAATACAAAATATGGGTTTTTCGCACTATGACAGTATACTGTCAAACTCAATCTGACAGTTATTTAAACATAACTCCTAAACCACACATGAAAATGACTAATAATGCCTGGAGAAATGTATCTTTGTGAGTTTTACTAGAAAAAATATATTTTGTAAGGTTTGCAAAGACACAAGTTAGTTGTTTTACTCAATATGACAGTATAACTGTCATACTAAATCCATCCATCCATCCATTTTCTTCCGCTTATCCGAGGTCGGGTTGCAGGGGCAGCAGCCTAAGCAGAGAAGCCCAGACTTCCCTCTCCCCAGCCACTTTGTCCAGCTCTTCTCGGGGGATCCCGAGGCATTCCCAGGCCAGCCGGGAGACATAGTCTTCCAGATGTGTCCTGGGTCTTCCCCGTGGCCTCCTGCCGGTCAGACTTGCCCTAAACACCTCCCGAGGGAGGCGTTCGGGTGGCATCCTGAGCAGATGCCCGAACCACCTCATCTGGCTCCTCTCAATGTGGAGGAGCAGCAGCTTTACTCTGAGTTCCTCCCGGATGACGGAGCTTCTCACCCTATCTCTAGGGAGAGACCCGCCACCCGGCGGAGGAAACTCATTTTGGCCGCTTGTACCCGTGATCTTGTCCTTTCGGTCATAACCCAAAGCTCATGACCATAGGTGAATTGGGAACGTAGATCGACCGGTAAATTGAGAGCTTAGCCTTACGGCTCAGCTCCTTATTCACCACAACGGATCGATACAGCGTCCTCATTACTGAAGATGCCGCACCGATCCGCCTGTAGATCTCACGATCCACTGTTCCCTCACTCATGAACAAGACTCCTAGGTTCTTGAACTCTTCCACTTGGGGCAAGATCTCCTCCCCAAACTGTAGATGGCACTCCACCCTTTTCCGGGCGAGAACCATGGACTCAGACTTGGAGGTGCTGATTCTCATCCCAGTCGCTTCACACTCGGCTGCGAACCGATCCAATGAGAGCTGAAGATCCTGGCCAGTTGTAGCCATCAGGACCACATTATCTGCAAAAAGCAGAGACCTAATACTGCAGCCACCAAACCGGATCCCCTCAACACCATGACTGCGCCTAGAAATTCTGTCCATAAAAGTTATGAACAGAATCGGTGACAAAGGGCAGCCTTGGTGGAGTCCAACCCTCACTGGAAAGGGGTCCGACTTACTGCCGGCAATGCGGACCAAGCTCTGACACTGATCATACAGGGAGCGACCCGTCACAATCAGACAGACCCATACTCTCTGAGCACTCCCCACAGGACTTCCCGGGATACGGTCGAATGCCTTCTCAGTCCACAAAGCACATGTAGACTGGTTAGGCAAACTCCCATGCACACTCAAGGACCCTGCCGAGAATATAGAGCTGGTCTAGAGTTCCACGACCAGGACGAAAACCACACTGTTCGTCCTGGATCCGAGGTTCGACTATCCGGCGTAGTCTCCTCTCCAGTACACATGAAAAGACCTTACCGGGAAGGCTGAGGAGTGTGATCCACGATAGTTGGAACACACCCTCCGGTTCCCCTTCTTAAAGAGAGGAACCACCACCCAATCTCCCAATCCAGAGGTACTGCCCCCAATGTCCACGCCATGTTGCAGAGTCTTGTCAACCAAGACAGCCACACAGCATCCAGAGCCACCGAGGAGCTTTTTTGAACTACCTCAGCAACTTCAGCCCCAGAAATAGGAGAACCCACCACAGATTCCCCAGGCACTGCTTAATCATAGGAAGACATGTTGGTGGGATTGAGGAGGTCTTCGAAGTATTCCCTCCACCGATCCACAACAGCCGCAGTAGAGGTGAACAGCACACATTACATGGTGTTGACAGTAAATTGCTCTCCCCCAACCCCAACCCCCCAGATAGGCTCTTTCTCATTGCTGGTGTCCACCAGCGGGTTCTAAGATTACCGCCACGACATGCACCAAATACCTTGAGGCCACAGCTCCAATCAGCCGCCTCGACAAGAGAGGCACGGAAAATGGTCCAGCACCTCCCTCGTGACATGTTCAAAGTTCTTCCGGAGGTGGGAAATGAAACTCTCTCTGACAGGAGACTCTGCGAGGCGTTCCCAGCAGACCCTCACAATGCATTTGGGCCTGCCAGGTCTATCCGGCATCCTCCCCCACCATCGGAGCCAGCTCACCACCAGGTGGTGATCGGTAGAAAGCTCTACCCCTCTCGTCACCCGAGTGTCCAAAACATGACGCCGCAAATCCGATGACACAACTACAAAGTCAATCATGGAACTGCGGCCAAAGGTGTCCTGGTGCCAAGTGCACATATGGACACCCTTATGTTTGAACATTGTGTTTGTTATGTACAATCCGTGACGAGTACAAAAGTCCAATAACAAAGCACCACTTGGGTTCAGATCCGGGTGGCCATTTTTCCCAATCACGCCTCTCCAGGTTTCACTGTCGTTGCCAACATGAGCGTTGAAGCCCCCCAGCAGAACAAGGGAATCACCCGAGGGAGCACTCTCCAGTACTCCCTCAAGGCAATCCAAAGAAGTGGGTACTCTGAGCTGCTGTTTGGTGCGTAAACACAAACAACAGTCAGGACCCGTCCCCCAACCCGAAGGCGGAGGAAGCTACCATCTCGTCTACTGTGTTAAAGTCCAACGTGCAGGCTTTGAGCCGGTGGCAACAATAATTGCCTCCCCAGCCTGTCGCCTCTCATTGCTTGCAATGCCAGAGTGGAAGAGAGTCCGGCCCCTCTAGAGAGAACATGTTCCAGAGCCCTTGCTGTGCGTAGAAGTGAGTCCAACAATATCTAGCCGGAACTTCTCCTTCCTTTCCAGCGAGGTGACGTTCCACGTCTCAAGAGCTAGCTTATGTCGCCGATGATTGGACCGCCAAGTGCCCTGCCTTCGGCTGCTGCCCAGCTCACACTGCACCCGATCTCTATGACCCAGCCCATGAGTGGTGAGCCCATTGGAGGGGGGACCCACATTGCCTCTTCGAGATGAGCCTGAGTCCCATGGGGACAGGCCCGGCCACCAGGCGCTTGCCATCGTGCCCCACCTCTGGGCCTGGCTCCAGAGGGGAGCCCCGGTGACCCGCGTCAGGGTGAGGAAAAATCTAGGTCCTCGATTTGTACTTCTCATAAAGGTCTTTGAGCTGCTTTTTGTCTGATCCCTCACCTAGGACCTGTTTGTCTGGGAGACCCTACCAGGGGGCATAGAAGCCCAAGTACCGATGGATGGACGAGCGATAACCTGCTGCCACCTGGCCGCCGCAGCTAAATCCATCTTACTGGTGTGTTTTTGATAACAAGGTCATTCCCGTGCAATCAGAGTCACTTGTACCTTGATGTGTCATTTTCTGTTTGAATTGCTTTATATATATATTCATAAAGTCCGAAATTAAATAGCGTCACAGTCAGCATCACAGACACCATCGTTGACCACATGTACCGCCGCATGCTAGCTAGCTAAGTTTTCTTCATTTTTGTCATAGTCATCTCAAAAAGATGATAACTTGCAACATATGTGCTATGACTTGCAGCAATGTATTTGCATATGTTAGACACATGCGAAGACTCAGTTGAATGCCTAATGCATCGTTTAAGTGTGCTTTCACTGAATGCACAAGAGTTGTTTCCAACTTCTCAGCCTTCAAAACTCACAGCCGTCACCATAAATATGGCAAGAGTAGGACTGATCTGTATATCGCAGAAGGTTTACCTTGTAATATTGTCTCATGTAGAGCGAAGTGCGATGATACACGGGGCCTTCTCCTGCATTTGAAAAGTCATATTACCGAATTTAGGACGGTTACGTGCCCCTTCAGTCATTGTGAAAAAAGATTTACAGTCAAGTCTACTTTCACATCGCACGTGTCAAGGAAGCTCTACGGCTACACTGAACGAAGTTTGACTTGCTCAATAGAAAATCCAAGCAGCTCCTGTGCAACACTGATGATGACTATTGTGATACGCAACTTGAGAATTCAGGATATTCCTGTTATGAAGACATGGAGGTCTACCCCGAAAAAACAGATTAAGGTCAATTCCTCAGAAACGTAGCCTTGTTTTATATGAAACTACAAGCGAAATTGCTACTTCCACCCTCTACTGTTCAAACCATCATTGATCACTAGCAAGAATTACATGACACAAATCAGTCACTTTTGCTGTCAAAACATAAAGACAAGTTGACACTGCTTGCGCTTAATGAAGCCGCTGTAAGTACTGTGATTGATACCCTGAAAAGTGAGGATCTCCACAGTGCCAGCAATACACACACACACTCAAAACTGACCATAAAAGAAAAACATTTTACAAAAATAACTTTAAATATGTGGACCCACTCCCAATTTGTCTTGGTCAGAATGCATCAGGCAAAGAATGTTTTCTACAATATGTGCCAGTGAAAAACACCATTGAGTCACTGTTATCCTTAAAGTCTGTGAGGGAGCAAATACAGCAAGTAAAAACTAGAATCCAACCTGATAATGTTATTCAGGATTTGTGGGATGGCACAAATATTTAAAAGAACATGCTGCTCAAAGACAGGACAGACAGCTTAGGCATAATTATTTATCAAGATTCCTTTGAAGTGGCAAATCCACTAGGGTCTGGAAGGAAAAAGCAAAAGATTGTCAACAAGCTGTCCCACCACTCTGGTCGCTTTGGTGTAGAACACATTAAAGCCTTCTAAAGAAAGCTAGGAGTATCCAACAATGATTTCAAATTAGAAATTGTCACAGCTGATGAGGTGCTTAAAAAATTGAGCGCGCTCCACCCAAACAAGGCCACCGACCTTGATAATATTCCCTTCAGATTCCTCAGGGACTCTTCCTCCATCATCACGCACATAATAAACCTTTCAATTTCACACGGCCAAGTACGAAAATATTTTAAGACAACAAGAGTAACTCCCCTCTTTGAAAAAGGAAGCAAATTGGAACCTGGCAACTACCGACCTGTTTTTATTCTCAGTTCCATTTCGAAAGTAATGGAAACAATCGTTTATGAACAGGTTGATAGTTGCCTTGCCACTAATAAACTCATATACAAATTCCAATCCGGCTTCAGAACTAACCACTCCACTGACACATGCCTTCTCTATCTGACCGACCACATCAAACATGAGGTGGACGCGGGCAAACACTGCGGCATGGTCATGCTGGACCTTCAGAAGGCATTTGACAGCGTTCACCAGGCTATACTGTTGGATAAGCTCAGAGCAATCGGATTTAACAAAACCTCATCGAGCTGGATACAATCTTACTTGAGGGGAGAGAACAGGTGGTAGAGGTGAACGGCACCATGCCCCCCCCTCTCAGTGAGGTGTGGAGTCCCCCAAGGCAGAATATTGGGGCCTTCACTGTTCCTAATATACATAAACAACTTGTCATCGGCATGCAACTGTGAATTGTTCTTGTTTGCGGATGACTCGGCCTTGCTGGTATCAGACAAGGGACAAGTCACAGGTGGAGAAAATCCTCAGTGCTGAACTCTGCAGAACTTGCACCTGGCTCGCTGACAACAAGCTATCCATACACTTGGGTAAAACGGAATCCATCCTGTTTGGGTCCCACATCAACCATAAGAAAGTCAATGACTTCACTATAAAAGTGGGTGTCATTGTTATCACCAGGAAGGATGAGGTCACCTACCTAGGTTCCATTCTAGAGGCTAATCTTTCCTGCGATAAAATGGCAACCAAGCTAATCAAAAAGGTCAACCAACGAACGAGATTTCTCCGTAGAATCTCCTCTCTGGTCAACAAAAGCACCATGAGGATTCTGGCGGGAACTCTCGTTCAACCCTTTTTCGATAACGCATGCACCTCCTGGTACCCTAGCACCTCCAAAACCCTCAATTCTAAACTCCAAACATCCCAGAACAAGCAAGTCAGATTACTTCTAGACCTCCACCCCAGATCCCACCTCAGCCCACTTCTCAAAAGTGGGCTGGCTCAGGGTGGAGGACAGAGTAAAACAACTTGCACTGAGCCTAGTCTATAAAATCCGCTACACTTCCCTGATACCGAAGTACATGTCAAACTACTTCCTTAACGTTAATGACCGCCATAACCGCAACACCAGGGGGAGCTCCACTAACCACATTAAACCCAGATTCCGATCTAATAAAGGTCTTAACTCATTCTCTTTCTATGCCACATCAATGTGGAATGCGCTCCCAACAGGTATAAAAGAAAGGGCATCTCTATCCTCCTTCAAAACCGCAATAAAAGTACACCTCCAGGCAGCTACAACCCTAAACTAACACCCTCCCGGATTGTTAATAATCAAATGTAAACAATCAAATGCAGATACTTTTGCTTATGCCTTCTGAGCTCTCTCTCTCTCTCTCTCTCTCTATGTCCACTACTTGCTGTACATATCCTACCAAGTCAGACCTACAATGTTCCAATATCCATTTCTCTGTTCTCAATTGTTGATGACTGATGATAACAACCAAACTTAACACCCCCCTCCCCCTCCACACCCCGGATTGTAAATAATGTAAATAATTCAATGTGATTATCTTGTGTGATGACTGTATTATGATAATAGTATATATATGGTAGTGTATATCTGTATCATGAATCAATTTAAGTGGATCCCGACTTCAACAAGTTGAAAAACTTATTTGGGTGTTACCATTTAGTGGTCAATTGTACGGAATATGTACTTCACTGTGCAACCTACTAATAAAAGTCGCAATCAATCAATCAATCAAAGTCCGGCCTTCATGCCAAGAGCCTAAATCTCTAATGTGAGTGACTTCATTAGATACTTTGCTCGCCGGGAAATAGTAGCAACAGGACTACTGCAATTTAACGACAAGCCTCAAAATTTCAGAGCTTGGAAACGCTCCTTTAAAAATGCAATACATGGATTAGATTTAACAACAAGTGAGGAGATGGACTTGATGTTAAAGTGGCTTGGCAAAGAATCCTCTGAACACGTAGAACAAATTAGAGCCATACACATTAACAACCCAACCAAAGGTCTCAATATGATGTGGGACAGGCTTGAGCAATGTTATGGCTCAGTTGAAGGGATTGAGGATACACTCTTCAAAAGAATTGATATGTTCCCCAAAATCACATCCAAAGACTACACAAAACTAAGGAAGTTAGTGACCTGCTCATGGAAATGCAGAGTGCTAAAGCTGAATTGAGACCTTCCTGGTCTTGCGTTTTTGGATACCGCAAGAGGACTAAATCCAATTGTGCAGAAACTTCCCTTCAATTTGCAAGAAAGGTGGATCACAGTAGGAGCTAAATACAAATGCACACAACGTGTCCCCTTCCCACCATTCCAAGAAGCTAACTCAAGAAATGAACCAAGCTTTAACTTTACATCGTTCCCTGACGTACCCAAACTCGACAAACTGCCTTGGAGAGCATATAAACAAAAATAAATGTCAATGCACAAAACTGATGTTGTCTCCAGTTACAATTTAGATACACAAAGAACGGCAAACAAAGCTGTTAACAGCGACAAGCTTTGCCCAATTCACATGAAACCTCATCCCCTCTCGAAGTGCAGATCATTTCGAATGAAAACACTCGATGATCGAAAAGCATTCTTAAAAGAGGACCACATTGCTTCAAATGCTGTTCTTCATCTACAAACAATGCAAAAAACTGTATGGTCAAGATACAGTGCTCTGAGTGTTTTGATGAAAAACACTGCACTGCTCTTCACCCAGGACCAGCACCCTGGTTTAAAGAAACTGAACCTGCAGCAGAGTATGGCGGGGAGAGTGACTCCGCTAAGTCGGAGGAGATCACGTCCAAGTGCACACAGGTTTGTGGCGTGAACGAAGCAGGCAGATCCTGCTCTAAAATTAGTCTTGTTAAAGTGTACCCAGCAGGCCATCCTGAACAAGCAGTAAGGCTCTATGCCATCCATGATGAACAAAGTAACAGGTCGTTAGTATGTCCTGAGTTTTTTGAATTGTTCAATGACCGTGGCCCTAGTTCCCCTTACTCACTAAGGACATGTGCTGGTACTAAAAAAGCAATGGACAGGAGAGCTACAGGATATGTAGTGGCAGCCTTGGATGGTTCAGTCCACATCCCATTGCCTAGCCTCATTGAATGTATAAATATCCCAAACGATAGAGATGAAATTCCCATACCCAGTGCAGCTATGCAACACAGTCACCTAAAGTCAGTAGCTCACCTTATCCCTGACCTGGACTGGATGTTATTAGAGTTCACAAAGTCCATAAACAGATAAGTGGCCTTAACAACGCACCCTATGCACAAAAATTGGTCCTCGGGTGGATCATAGTAGGAAACGTGTGTTTAGGTGATGTCCACAAAACTCTCGCTGTGAAGACGCTTTTTCACAAATACAACTGAGAAGGGGCGTCCTACAATGTTTGAGCCATGTCCCAATGTATTTAATGTAATAGCGAGACATTGTGAGCTACAAGTTCCATTCAGCTTCAGCACTCAACTTGTGGATAGCGCTTGTGAACCTGATCATTTAGGATGTAATGTGTTCAAACAAACCAGGCATGACAATTCAATTCAGGACAAAGCCTTCTTGAAAATAATGGAAGAAGGATACAGACAAGAGCTGGACAGTTCCATTACAATTCAAGTCGCCACGTCAAAAACTCCTTAACAACAGAATTTCACCATTTAATTACAGTAACCTAATGGCAGCTAATGGTTCCAGTATAAAACTGTTTTTTTAAAAACTGCTATGCAGTATGAATACATTTGCATAGCCGTTTTTAAAAACAGTTGTATACTGGAACCATTAGCTGCCAGTAGGTTACTGTAATTAAATGGTGAAATTTCTTACAATGTGAGATAATGTGAAAAAAGCAATAAAAAATGATTCAAACAACTCCTAAACCAAACATGCAAAATGTCTAAAAATGCCTGTAATATTGAACATATGTGAGTTTCACTAGAATCAGTTGTTTTTGTAAGGTTTGCAAATACAAATATTAGATTTTAAACATAATGACAGTATAACTGCCACGCTCAATATGAAACCACACATGAAAATTGTCTAATAATTAATTAAGAAATGTATCTTTGTGAGTTTTACTAGAAACATTTTCTTTTGTAAGGGTTGCAAACACAAAAGTTTTTTTTTTTTTACCCAATATGACAGTAAAACTGCCACGCTCAATATGTCAGTTATTTAAACATAACTCCTAAACTACACATTAAAAATGGCTAATAATGCCTCAAATAATGCATTCTTGTGAGTTTTAATCGAAACATATGCTTTTTTAAGGCTTGCAAACACAAAAAGTAGTTTTTTACTCAATATGACAATAATGTTCTTAGAATCCTGAGATAATGCGAAAAAAGCAATAAAAATGTATTCAATCATAATTCCTAAACCAAACAAGCAACTTGTCTAAAAATGCCTGTAATATTGAATCCATGTGAGTTTTACTAGAATCAGATAATTTTTTGTAAGGTTTGCAAATACAAAAATTAGGTTTTACTCACTATGACAGTATACTGTCACACGCAATATGAGAGTTATTAAACATAACTAATAAACCACCCATGCAAAATGGCTAAAAATGTCTGAAATTATGCATCATTGGGAGTTTTACTCCAAACATATGCTTTTTTACGGCCTGCACACACAAAAAGTAATTTTTTACTCAATATGACTGTAATTTTCTTAGAATCCTGAGATAATGCAAAAAAAGCAATACAAATTTATTCAAACATAACTCCTAAACTACACATTAAAAATGGCTAATAATATCTCAAATGATGCATTCTTGTGAGTTTTGCTCGATACATATGCTTTTTTGAGGCTTGCAAACACAAAAAGTAGTTTTTTACTCAATATGACAATTATGTTCTTAGAATCCTGAGATAATGCGAAAAAAGTAATAAAAATGTATTCAATCATAATTCCTAAACCAAACATGCAAATTGTCTAAAAATGCCTGTAATATTGAATCCTTGTGAGTTTTACTAGAATCACTTGTTTTTGTAAGGTTTGCAAATACAAAAATTAGGTTTTACTCACTATGACAGTATACTGTCACACTCAATATGACAGTTATTAAACATAACTAGTAAACCGCCCATGCAAAATGGCTATAAATGTCTGAAATAATGCATCATTGGGAGTTTTACTCAAAACACATGCTTTTTTAAGGCCTGCAAACACAAAAAGTAGTTTTTTACTCAATATGACTGTAATGTTCTTAGAATCCTGAGATAATGCGAAAAAAGCAATACAAATGTATTCAAGCATAACTCCTAAACAACAGATCCAAAAGGGCTAATAATACCTGGAGATATGTATCTTTGTCAGTTTTGCTAGAAATATAATGTTTTGTAAGGATGGCAAAGACACAAGTTAGTTTTTTTTATTCAATATGACAGTATAACTGTCATACTAAATATGAAAGTTATATAAAAATGACTCCAAAACCAAACATGCATTATGTCTAAAAATGCCTGTAATATGGAATATATGTGAGTTTTACCAGAATCGGGTATTTTGGTAAGGTTTACAAATAAAAAATTATGTTTTACTCATAATGACAGTATAACTGCCACAAACAATATGACAGTTTTTTCAAACATAACTCCTTAACCACAAATGCAAAATGGCTAATATTGCCTGGAGAAATGTAACTTTGTGAGTTTTACTGGAAAAAACATATTTTGTAATGTTTGCAAAAACAGAAAGTAGTTTTTTACTCAATATGACAATTATGTTCCTAGAATCCTGAGATAATGCGAAAAAAGCAATAAAAATGTATTCCATCATAATTCCTAAACCAAACATGCAAGATGTCTAAAAATGAATTAAGAAATGTATCTTCGTGAGTTTTACTAGAAATATTTTCTTTTGTAAGGTTTGCAAACACACAAGTTAATTCTTTTTACTAATATGACAGTTTAACTGCCACGCTATATGTAAGTTATTTAAACATAACTCCTAAACTACACATGAAAAAAGGCTAATAATGCCTCAAATAATGCATTCTTGTGAGTTTTGCTCGAAACATATGCTTTTTTAAGGCTTGCAAACACAAAAAGTAGTTTTTTACTCAATATGACAATAATGTTCTTAGAATCCTGAGATAATGCGAAAAAAGCAATACAAATGTATTCAATCATAATTCCTAAACCAAACATGCAACTTGTCTAAAAATGCCTGTAATATTGAATCCATGTGAGTTTTACTAGAATAAGTTGTTTTTGTAATGTTTACAAATACAAAAATTGGGTTTTACTCACTTTGACAGTATACTGTCACACTCAATATGACAGTTATTAAACATAACTAGTAAACCACACATGCAAAATGGCTAATAATGCCTGAAATAATGCATCATTGGGAGTTTTACTCTAAACATATGCTTTTTTAAGGCTTGCAAAAACAAAAAGTAGTTTTTTACTCAATATGACAGTAATGTTCTTGGAATCCTGAGATAATGCGAAAAAAGCAATAAAAATGTATTCAAACATATATCCTAAACAACACATGCAAAATGGCTAATAAAGCCTAGAGACATGTATCTTTGTTAGTTTTACTAGAAAAACGATCTTTTGTAAGGTTTGCAAAGACACAAGTTAGTTTTTTTAATTCAATACGACAGTATAACTGTCATACAGAATATGAAAGTTATTTGAACATAACTCCAAAACCAACTATGCTATCCGTCTAAAAAGGCCTGTAATACATGTGAGTTTTACTAGAAACAGTTTTTTTGTAAGGTTTGCAAATACAAAAATTAGGTTTTACTCACTATGACAGTATACTGTCACATTTAATATGACAGTTTTTAAACATAACTCCTAAACAACACATGCGAAATTGCTAATAATGACTGGAGAAATGTATCTTTGTTAGTTTTACTAGAATAATGATCTTTTGTAGAGTTTGCAAAGACAGAAGTTGGTCTTTTTACTCAATATGACTACATATGAAAGTTATATAAACATTACTCCAAAATTCAAACATGCAATATGTCTAAAAATGCCTGTAATATTGAATCTATGTGACTTTTTCCAGAATCGGTTATTTTGGTAAAGTTCACAAATACAAAAATTAGGTGTTACTCATAATGACAAGTTTACTGCCACATTCAATATGACAGTTATTTAAACATAACTCTTAAACCACACGTGTAAAATGGCTAATATTGCCTGGAAAATTTATCTTTTTGAGTTTTACTGAAAAAAATATTTTGTTAGGTTTGTAAAGACACAAGTTAGTTTTTTTTTACTCAATATGACAGTATATAACTGTCATACTAAATATGAAAGTTATATAAACATAACTCCAAAAGCAAACATGCATTATGTCTAAAAATGCTTGTAATATTGTATTCATGTGAGTTTAACTAGAATCAGTTGTTTTTGTAAGGTTTGCAAATACAATATATGGGTTTTTCTTAATATGACAGTATACTGTCACACTCAATCTGACAGTTATTTAAACATAACTCCTAAACCACACATGCAAAACGGCTAATAATGCCTGGAGAAATGTATCTTTGTGAGTTTTACTAGAAAAAATATATTTTGTAAGATTTGCAAAGACACAAGTTAGTTGTTTCACTCAATATGACGGTATCATACTAAATCCAATTTGCTTCCGCTTATCCGAGGTCGGGTTGCGGGGGCAGCAGCCTAAGCAGAGAAGCCCAGACTTCCCTCTCCCCAGCCACTTTGTCCAGCTCTTCTCGGGGGATCCCGAGGCATTCCCAGGCCAGCCGGGAGACATAGTCTTCCAAATGTGTCCTGGGTCTTCCCCGTGGCCTCCTGCCGGTCGGACTTGCCCTAAACACCTCCCGAGGGAGGCGTTCGGGTGGCATCCTGAGCAGATGCCCGAACCACCTCATCTGGCTCCTCTCAATGTGGAGGAGCAGCAGCTTTACTCTGAGTTCCTCCCGGATGACGGAGCTTCTCACCCTATCTCTAGGGAGAGACCCGCCACCCGGCGGAGGAAACTCATTTCGGCCGCTTGTACCCGTGATCTTGTCCTTTCGGTCATAACCCAAAGCTCATGACCATAGGTGAATTGGGAACGTAGATCGACCGGTAAATTGAGAGCTTTGCCTTACGGCTCAGCTCCTTCTTCACCACAACGGATCGATACAGCGTCCTCATTACTGAAGATGCCGCACCGATCCGCCTGTGGATCTCACGATCCACTGTTCCCTCACTCGTGAACAAGACTCCTAGGTTCTTGAACTCTTCCACTTGGGGCAAGATCTCCTCCCCAACCTGTAGATGGCACTCCACCCTTTTACGGGCGAGAACCATGGACTCAGACTTGGAGGGGCTGATTCTCATCCCAGTCGCTTCACACTCTGCTGCGAACCGATCCAATGAGAGCTGAAGATCCTGGCCAGTTGAAGCCATCAGGACCACATTATCTGCAAAAAGCAGAGACCTAATCCTGCAGCCAACAAACCGGATCCCCTCAACACCATGACTGCGCCAAGAAATTCTGTCCATAAAAGTTATGAACAGTATCGGTGACAAAGGGCAGCCTTGGCGGAGTCCAACCATCACTGGAAAGGGGTCCGACTTACTGCCGGCAAAGCGGACCAAGCTCTGACACTGATCATACAGGGAGCGACCCGCCACAATCAGACAGTCCGATACCCCATACTCTCTGAGCACTCCCCACAGGACTTCCCGGGATAGGGTCGAATGCCTTCTCAGTCCACAAAGCACATGTAGACTGGTTAGGCAAACTCCCATGCACACTCAACGACCCTGCCGAGAATACAGAGCTGGTCTAGAGTTCCACGACCAGGACGAAAACCACACTGTTTGTCCTGGATCCGAGGTTCGACTATCCGGCGTAGCCTCCTCTCCAGTACACATGAAAAGACCTTACCGGGAAGGCTGAGGAGTGTGTTCCACGATAGTTGGAACACACCCTCCGGTTCCCCTTCTTACAGAGAGGAACCACCACCCCGGTCTCCCAATCCAGAGGTACCGCCCCCAATGTCCACGCCATGTTGCAGAGTCTTGTCAACCAAGACAGCCCCACAGCATCCAGAGCCACCGAGGAGCTTTTTAACTACCTCAGCAACCTCAGCCCCAGAAATAGGAGAACCCACCACAGATTCCCTAGGCACTGCTTAATCATAGGAAGACATGTTGGTGGGATTGAGGAGGTCTTCGAAGTATTCCCTCCACCGATCCACAACAGCCGCAGTAGAGGTCAGCAGCACACATTACACGGTGTTGACGGTAAATAGGCTCTTTCTTCAGTTTGACGGCTTCCCTCACTGCTGGTGTCCACCAGCGGGTTCTAAGATTACCGCCACGACATGCACCAAACACCTTGAGGCCACAGCTCCAATCAGCCGCCTCGACAAGAGAGGCACGGAAAATGGTCCAGCACCTCCCTCGTGACATGTTCAAAGTTCTTCCGGAGGTGGGAATTAAAACTCTCTCTGACAGGAGACTCTGCTAGGCGTTCCCAGCAGACCCTCACAATGCATTTGGGCCTGGATCCTCCCCCACCATCGGAGCCAGCTCACCACCAGGTGGTGATCGGTAGAAAGCTCTGCCCCTCTCGTCACCCGAGTGTCCAAAACATGAGGCCGCAAATCCGATGACACAACTACAAAGTAAATCATGGAACTGCGGCCGAGTGTGCCCTGGTGCCAAGTGCATATATGGACACCCTTATGTTTGAACATTGTGTTTGTTATGGACAATCCGTGACGAGTACAAAAGTCCAATAACAAAGCACCACTTGGGTACAGATCCGGGTGGCCATTTTTCCCAATCACGCCTCTCCAGGTTTCACTGTCGTTGCCAACATGAGCGTTGAAGCCCCCCAGCAGAACAAGGGAATCACCCGAGGGAGCACTCTCCAGTACTCCTTCAAGGGAATCCAAAGAAGCGGGTACTCTGAGCTGCTGTTTGGTGCGTAAACACAAACAACAGTCAGGACCCGTCCCCCAACCCGAAGGCGGAGAAAGCTACCATCTCGTCTACTGTGTTAAAGTCCAATGTGCAGGCTTTGAGCCGGGGCCTGTCGCTCTCATTGCTTGCAATGCCAGAGTGGAAGAGAGTACGGCCCCTCTAAGAGAACAGGTTCCAGATCCCTTGCTGTGCGTAGAAGTGAGTCCAACTATATCTACCTGGAACTTCTCCTTCCCTCCCAGCGAGGTGACGTTCCACGTCTCAAGAGCTAGCTTATGTCGCCGATGATTGGACCGCCAAGTGCCCTGCCTTCGGCTGCTGCCCAGCTCACACTGCACCCGACCTCTATGACCCAGCCCATGAGTGGTGAGCCCTTTGGAGGGGGGACCCACATTGCCTCTTCGAGCTGAGCCTGAGTCCCATTGGGACAGGCCCGGCCACCAGGCGATCGCCATCGTGCCCCATCTCTGGGCCTGGCTCCAGAGGGGAGCCCCGATGACCCGCGTCAGGGCGAGGAAAAATCTAGGTCCTCGATTTGTACTTCTCATGAAAGTCTTTGAGCTGCTTTTTGTCTGATCCCTCACCTAGGACCTGTTTGTCTGGGAGACCCTACCAGGGGGCATAGAAGCCCAATACCGATGGATGGACGAGCGTAATATTGTATCTATGTGAGTTTTACTAGAATCAGTTTTTTTGTAAGGTTTGCAAATAGAAAAATTAGGTTTTACTCACTATGACAGTATACTGTCACACTCAATATGACAGTTTTTAAACATAACTCCTAAACAACACATGCGAAATTGCTAATAATGACTGGAGAAATGTATCTTTGTTAGTTTTACTAGAATAATGATATTTTGTACGGTTTGCAAAGACACAAGTTGGTTGTTTTACTCAATATGACTACATATGAAAGTTATATAAACATTACTCCAAAATTCAAACATGCAATATGTCTAAAAATGCCTGTAATATTGAATTTATGTGAGTTTTACCAGAATCGGGTATTTTGGTAAGGTTTACAAATACAAAAATTAGGTGTTACTCATAATGACAGTTTTACTGCCACATTCAATATGACAGTTATTTAAACATAACTCTTAAACCACACATGGGGCGGCGTGACGAAGTTGGTAGAGTGGCCGTGCCAGCAATCGGAGGGTTGCTGGTTACTGGGGTTCAATCCCCACCTTCTACCATCTTAGTCACGTCCGTTGTGTCCTTGGGCAAGACACTTCACCCTTGCTCCTGATGGCTGCTGGTTAGCGCCTTGCATGGCAGCTCCCGCCATCAGTGTGTGAATGGGTGAATGTGGAAATACTGTCAAAGCGCTTTGAGTACCTTGAAGGTAGAAAAGCGCTATACAAGTATAACCCATTTATCATTTATTATTTTACATGTAAAATGGCTAATATTGCCTGGAAAATTTATCTTTGTGAGTTTTACTGAAAAAAAAATATTTTGTAAGGTTTGGAAAGACACAAGTTAGTTTTTTTTACTCAATATGACAGTATAACTGTCATACTAAAAATGAAAGTTATATAAACATAACTCCAAAAGCAAACATGCATTATGTCTAAAAATGCCTGTAATATTGTATTCATGTGAGTTGAACCAGAATCAGTTGTTTTTGTAAGGTTTGCAAATACAAAATATGGGTTTTTCGCACTATGACAGTATACTGTCAAACTCAGTCTGACAGTTATTTAAACATAACTCCTAAACCACACATGAAAATGACTAATAATGCCTGGAGAAATGTATCTTTGTGAGTTTTACTAGAAAAAATATATTTTGTAAGGTTTGCAAAGACACAAGTTAGTTGTTTTACTCAATATGACAGTATAACTGTCATACTAAATCCATCCATCCATCCATTTTCTTCCGCTTATCCGAGGTCGGGTTGCAGGGGCAGCAGCCTAAGCAGAGAAGCCCAGACTTCCCTCTCCCCAGCCACTTCTTCCAGCTCTTCTCAGGGGATCCCGAGGCATTCCCAGGCCAGCCGGGAGACATAGTCTTCCAAATGTGTCCTGGGTCTTCCCCGTGGCCTCCTGCCGGTCGGACTTGCCCTAAACACCTCCCGAGGGAGGCGTTCGGGTGGCATCCTGAGCAGATGCCCGAACCACCTCATCTGGCTCCTCTCAATGTGGAGGAGCAGCAGCTTTACTCTGAGTTCCTCCCGGATGACGGAGCTTCTCACCCTATCTCTAGGGAGAGACCCGCCACCCGGCGGAGGAAACTCATTTCGGCCGCTTGTACCCGTGATCTTGTCCTTTCGGTCATAACCCAAAGCTCATGACCATAGGTGAATTGGGAACGTAGATCGACCGGTAAATTGAGAGCTTTGCCTTACGGCTCAGCTCCTTCTTCACCACAACGGATCGATACAGCGTCCTCATTACTGAAGATGCCGCACCGATCCGCCTGTGGATCTCACGATCCACTGTTCCCTCACTCGTGAACAAGACTCCTAGGTTCTTGAACTCTTCCACTTGGGGCAAGATCTCCTCCCCAACCTGTAGATGGCACTCCACCCTTTTACGGGCGAGAACCATGGACTCAGACTTGGAGGGGCTGATTCTCATCCCAGTCGCTTCACACTCTGCTGCGAACCGATCCAATGAGAGCTGAAGATCCTGGCCAGTTGAAGCCATCAGGACCACATTATCTGCAAAAAGCAGAGACCTAATCCTGCAGCCAACAAACCGGATCCCCTCAACACCATGACTGCGCCAAGAAATTCTGTCCATAAAAGTTATGAACAGTATCGGTGACAAAGGGCAGCCTTGGCGGAGTCCAACCATCACTGGAAAGGGGTCCGACTTACTGCCGGCAAAGCGGACCAAGCTCTGACACTGATCATACAGGGAGCGACCCGCCACAATCAGACAGTCCGATACCCCATACTCTCTGAGCACTCCCCACAGGACTTCCCGGGATAGGGTCGAATGCCTTCTCAGTCCACAAAGCACATGTAGACTGGTTAGGCAAACTCCCATGCACACTCAACGACCCTGCCGAGAATACAGAGCTGGTCTAGAGTTCCACGACCAGGACGAAAACCACACTGTTTGTCCTGGATCCGAGGTTCGACTATCCGGCGTAGCCTCCTCTCCAGTACACATGAAAAGACCTTACCGGGAAGGCTGAGGAGTGTGTTCCACGATAGTTGGAACACACCCTCCGGTTCCCCTTCTTACAGAGAGGAACCACCACCCCGGTCTCCCAATCCAGAGGTACCGCCCCCAATGTCCACGCCATGTTGCAGAGTCTTGTCAACCAAGACAGCCCCACAGCATCCAGAGCCACCGAGGAGCTTTTTAACTACCTCAGCAACCTCAGCCCCAGAAATAGGAGAACCCACCACAGATTCCCTAGGCACTGCTTAATCATAGGAAGACATGTTGGTGGGATTGAGGAGGTCTTCGAAGTATTCCCTCCACCGATCCACAACAGCCGCAGTAGAGGTCAGCAGCACACATTACACGGTGTTGACGGTAAATAGGCTCTTTCTTCAGTTTGACGGCTTCCCTCACTGCTGGTGTCCACCAGCGGGTTCTAAGATTACCGCCACGACATGCACCAAACACCTTGAGGCCACAGCTCCAATCAGCCGCCTCGACAAGAGAGGCACGGAAAATGGTCCAGCACCTCCCTCGTGACATGTTCAAAGTTCTTCCGGAGGTGGGAATTAAAACTCTCTCTGACAGGAGACTCTGCTAGGCGTTCCCAGCAGACCCTCACAATGCATTTGGGCCTGGATCCTCCCCCACCATCGGAGCCAGCTCACCACCAGGTGGTGATCGGTAGAAAGCTCTGCCCCTCTCGTCACCCGAGTGTCCAAAACATGAGGCCGCAAATCCGATGACACAACTACAAAGTAAATCATGGAACTGCGGCCGAGTGTGCCCTGGTGCCAAGTGCATATATGGACACCCTTATGTTTGAACATTGTGTTTGTTATGGACAATCCGTGACGAGTACAAAAGTCCAATAACAAAGCACCACTTGGGTACAGATCCGGGTGGCCATTTTTCCCAATCACGCCTCTCCAGGTTTCACTGTCGTTGCCAACATGAGCGTTGAAGCCCCCCAGCAGAACAAGGGAATCACCCGAGGGAGCACTCTCCAGTACTCCTTCAAGGGAATCCAAAGAAGCGGGTACTCTGAGCTGCTGTTTGGTGCGTAAACACAAACAACAGTCAGGACCCGTCCCCCAACCCGAAGGCGGAGAAAGCTACCATCTCGTCTACTGTGTTAAAGTCCAATGTGCAGGCTTTGAGCCGGGGCCTGTCGCTCTCATTGCTTGCAATGCCAGAGTGGAAGAGAGTACGGCCCCTCTAAGAGAACAGGTTCCAGATCCCTTGCTGTGCGTAGAAGTGAGTCCAACTATATCTACCTGGAACTTCTCCTTCCCTCCCAGCGAGGTGACGTTCCACGTCTCAAGAGCTAGCTTATGTCGCCGATGATTGGACCGCCAAGTGCCCTGCCTTCGGCTGCTGCCCAGCTCACACTGCACCCGACCTCTATGACCCAGCCCATGAGTGGTGAGCCCTTTGGAGGGGGGACCCACATTGCCTCTTCGAGCTGAGCCTGAGTCCCATTGGGACAGGCCCGGCCACCAGGCGATCGCCATCGTGCCCCATCTCTGGGCCTGGCTCCAGAGGGGAGCCCCGATGACCCGCGTCAGGGCGAGGAAAAATCTAGGTCCTCGATTTGTACTTCTCATGAAAGTCTTTGAGCTGCTTTTTGTCTGATCCCTCACCTAGGACCTGTTTGTCTGGGAGACCCTACCAGGGGGCATAGAAGCCCAATACCGATGGATGGACGAGCGTAATATTGTATCTATGTGAGTTTTACTAGAATCAGTTTTTTTGTAAGGTTTGCAAATAGAAAAATTAGGTTTTACTCACTATGACAGTATACTGTCACACTCAATATGACAGTTTTTAAACATAACTCCTAAACAACACATGCGAAATTGCTAATAATGACTGGAGAAATGTATCTTTGTTAGTTTTACTAGAATAATGATATTTTGTACGGTTTGCAAAGACACAAGTTGGTTGTTTTACTCAATATGACTACATATGAAAGTTATATAAACATTACTCCAAAATTCAAACATGCAATATGTCTAAAAATGCCTGTAATATTGAATCTATGTGAGTTTTACCAGAATCGGGTATTTTGGTAAGGTTTACAAATACAAAAATTAGGTGTTACTCATAATGACAGTTTTACTGCCACATTCAATATGACAGTTATTTAAACATAACTCTTAAACCACACATGGGGCGGCGTGACGAAGTTGGTAGAGTGGCCGTGCCAGCAATCGGAGGGTTGCTGGTTACTGGGGTTCAATCCCCACCTTCTACCATCTTAGTCACGTCCGTTGTGTCCTTGGGCAAGACACTTCACCCTTGCTCCTGATGGCTGCTGGTTAGCGCCTTGCATGGCAGCTCCCGCCATCAGTGTGTGAATGGGTGAATGTGGAAATACTGTCAAAGCGCTTTGAGTACCTTGAAGGTAGAAAAGCGCTATACAAGTATAACCCATTTATCATTTATTATTTTACATGTAAAATGGCTAATATTGCCTGGAAAATTTATCTTTGTGAGTTTTACTGAAAAAAAAATATTTTGTAAGGTTTGGAAAGACACAAGTTAGTTTTTTTTACTCAATATGACAGTATAACTGTCATACTAAAAATGAAAGTTATATAAACATAACTCCAAAAGCAAACATGCATTATGTCTAAAAATGCCTGTAATATTGTATTCATGTGAGTTGAACCAGAATCAGTTGTTTTTGTAAGGTTTGCAAATACAAAATATGGGTTTTTCGCACTATGACAGTATACTGTCAAACTCAGTCTGACAGTTATTTAAACATAACTCCTAAACCACACATGAAAATGACTAATAATGCCTGGAGAAATGTATCTTTGTGAGTTTTACTAGAAAAAATATATTTTGTAAGGTTTGCAAAGACACAAGTTAGTTGTTTTACTCAATATGACAGTATAACTGTCATACTAAATCCATCCATCCATCCATTTTCTTCCGCTTATCCGAGGTCGGGTTGCAGGGGCAGCAGCCTAAGCAGAGAAGCCCAGACTTCCCTCTCCCCAGCCACTTCTTCCAGCTCTTCTCAGGGGATCCCGAGGCATTCCCAGGCCAGCCGGGAGACATAGTCTTCCAAATGTGTCCTGGGTCTTCCCCGTGGCCTCCTGCCGGTCGGACTTGCCCTAAACACCTCCCGAGGGAGGCGTTCGGGTGGCATCCTGAGCAGATGCCCGAACCACCTCATCTGGCTCCTCTCAATGTGGAGGAGCAGCAGCTTTACTCTGAGTTCCTCCCGGATGACGGAGCTTCTCACCCTATCTCTAGGGAGAGACCCGCCACCCGGCGGAGGAAACTCATTTCGGCCGCTTGTACCCGTGATCTTGTCCTTTCGGTCATAACCCAAAGCTCATGACCATAGGTGAATTGGGAACGTAGATCGACCGGTAAATTGAGAGCTTTGCCTTACGGCTCAGCTCCTTATTCACCACAACGGATCGATACAGCGTCCTCATTACTGAAGATGCCGCACCGATCCGCCTGTGGATCTCACGATCCACTGTTCCCTCACTCGTGAACAAGACTCCTAGGTTCTTGAACTCTTCCACTTGGGGCAAGATCTCCTCCCCAAACTGTAGATGGCACTCCACCCTTTTCCGGGCGAGAACCATGGACTCAGACTTGGAGGTGCTGATTCTCATCCCAGTCGCTTCACACTCGGCTGCGAACCGATCCAATGAGAGCTGAAGATCCTGGCCAGTTGTAGCCATCAGGACCACATTATCTGCAAAAAGCAGAGACCTAATACTGCAGCCACCAAACCGGATCCCCTCAACACCATGACTGCGCCTAGAAATTATGTCCATAAAAGTTATGAACAGAATCGGTGACAAAGGGCAGCCTTGGCGGAGTCCAACCATCACTGGAAAGGGGTCCGACTTACTGCCGGCAATGCGGACCAAGCTCTGACACTGATCATACAGGGAGCGACCCGCCACAATCAGACAGACCCATACTCTCTGAGCACTCCCCACAGGACTTCCCGGGATACGGTCGAATGCCTTCTCAGTCCACAAAGCACATGTAGACTGGTTAGGCAAACTCCCATGCACACTCAAGGACCCTGCCGAGAATATAGAGCTGGTCTAGAGTTCCACGACCAGGACGAAAACCACACTGTTCATCCTGGATCCGAGGTTCGACTATCCGGCGTAGCCTCCTCTCCAGTACACATGAAAAGACCTTACCGGGAAGGCTGAGGAGTGTGATCCACGATAGTTGGAACACACCCTCCGGTTCCCCTTCTTAAAGAGAGGAACCACCACCCCGGTCTCCCAATCCAGAGGTACTGCCCCCAATGTCCACGCCATGTTGCAGACTCTTGTCAACCAAGACAGCCCCACAGCATCCAGAGCCACCGAGGAGCTTTTTTGAACTACCTCAGCAACTTCAGCCCCAGAAATAGGAGAACCCACCACAGATTCCCCAGGCACTGCTTAATCATAGGAAGACATGTTGGTGGGATTGAGGAGGTCTTCGAAGTATTCCCTCCACCGATCCACAACAGCCGCAGTAGAGGTCAACAGCACACATTACACGGTGTTGACAGTAAATTGCTCTCCCCCAACCCCACCCCCCCAGATAGGCTCTTTCTCATTGCTGGTGTCCACCAGCGGGTTCTAAGATTACCGCCACGACATGCACCAAATACCTTGAGGCCACAGCTCCAATCAGCCGCCTCGACAAGAGAGGCACGGAAAATGGTCCAGCACCTCCCTCGTGACATGTTCAAAGTTCTTCCGGAGGTGGGAATTGAAACTCTCTCTGACAGGAGACTCTGCGAGGCGTTCCCAGCAGACCCTCACAATGCATTTGGGCCTGCCAGGTCTATCCGGCATCCTCCCCCACCATAGGAGCCAGCTCACCACCAGGTGGTGATCGGTAGAAAGCTCTGCCCCTCTCGTCACCCGAGTGTCCAAAACATGAGGCCGCAAATCCGATGACACAACTACAAAGTCAATCATGGAACTGCGGCCAAGGGTGTCCTGGTGCCAAGTGCACACATGGACACCCTTATGTTTGAACATTGTGTTTGTTATGTACAATCCGTGATGAGTACAAAAGTCCAATAACAAAGCACCACTTGGGTTCAGATCCGGGTGGCCATTTTTCCCAATCACGCCTCTCCAGGTTTCACTGTCTTTGCCAACATGAGCGTTGAAGCCCCCCAGCAGAACAAGGGAATCACCCGAGGGAGCACTCTCCAGTACTCCCTCAAGGCAATCCAAAGAAGTGGGTACTCCTAGCTGCTGTTTGGTGCGTAAACACAAACAACAGTCAGGACCCGTCCCCCAACCCGAAGGCGGAGGAAGCTACCATCTCGTCTACTGTGTTAAAGTCCAACGTGCAGGCTTTGAGCCGGTGGCAACAATAATTGCCTCCCCAGCCTGTCGCCTCTCATTGCTTGCAATGCCAGAGTGGAAGAGAGTCCGGCCCCTCTAGAGAGAACATGTTCCAGAGCCCTTGCTGTGCGTAGAAGTGAGTCCAACAATATCTAGCCGGAACTTCTCCTTCCTTTCCAGCGAGGTGACGTTCCACGTCTCAAGAGCTAGCTTATGTCGCCGATGATTGGACCGCCAAGTGCCCTGCCTTCGGCTGCTGCCCAGCTCACACTGCACCCGATCTCTATGACCCAGCCCATGAGTGGTGAGCCCATTGGAGGGGGGACCCACATTGCCTCTTCGAGCTGAGCCTGAGTCCCATGGGGACAGGCCCGGCCACCAGGCGCTTGCCATCGTGCCCCACCTCTGGGCCTGGCTCCAGAGTGGAGCCCCGGTGACCCGCGTCAGGGCGAGGAAAAATCTAGGTCCTCGATTAGTACTTCTCATAAAGGTCTTTGAGCTGCTTTTTGTCTGATCCCTCACCTAGGACCTGTTTGTCTGGGAGACCCTACCAGGGGACATAGAAGCCCAAGTACCGATGGATGGACGAGCGATAACCTGCTGCCACCTGTCCGCCGCAGCTAAAACCATCCTACTGGTGTGTTTTTGATAACAAGGTAATTTCCGTGCAATCAGAGTCACTTGTACCTTGATGTGTCATTTTCTGTTTGAATTGCTTTATATATATATTTATAAAGTCCGAAATTAAATAGCGTCACAGTCAGCATCACAGACACTATCGTTGACCACATGTACCGCCGCATGCTAGCTAGCTAAGTTTTCTTCATTTTTGTCATAGTCATCTCAAAAAGATGATAACTTGCAACATATGTGCTACGACTTGCAGCAATGTATTTGCGTATGTTAGACACATGCGAAGTCTCAGTTGAATGCCTAATGCATCATTTAAGTGTGCTTTACCTGAATGCACAAGAGTTTTTTCCAACTTCTCAGCCTTCAAAACTCACAGCCGTCACCATAAATATGGCAAGAGTAGGACTGATCTGTATAGCGCAGAAGGTTTACCTTGTAATATTGTCTCATTTAGAGCGAAGTGCGATGATATACGGGGCCTTCTCCTGCATTTGAAAAGTCATATTACCGAAGGTAGGACAGTTACGTGCCCCTTCAGTCAATGTGAAAAAAGATTTACAGTCAAGTCTACTTTCACATCGCACGTGGCAAGGAAGCTCTACGGCTACACTGAACGAAGTTTGACTTGCTCAATAGAAAATCCAAGCAGCTCCTGTGCAACACTGATGATGACTATTGTGATACGCAACTTGAGAATTCAGGATATTCCTGTTATGAAGACATGGAGGTCTACCCCGAAAAAACAGATGAAGGTCAATTCCTCAGAAACGTAGCCTTGTTTTATATGAAGCTACAAGCGAAATTGCCACTTCCATCCTCTACTGTTCAAACCATCATTGATCACTAGCAAGAATTACATGACACAAATCAGTCACTTTTGCTGTCCAAACTTAAAGACAAGTTGACACTGCTTGGGCTTGATGAAGCCGCTGTAAGTACTGTGATTGATACCCTGAAAAGTGAGGATCTCCTCAGTGCCAACAATACACACACACACTCAAAACTGACCATAAAAGAAAAACGTTTTACAAAAATGACTTTAAATATGTGGAGCCACTCCCAATTTGTCTTGGTCAGAATGAATCAGGCAAAGAATGTTTTCTACAATATGTGCCAGTGAAAAACACTGTTATCCTTAAAGTCTGTGAGGGAGCAAATACAGCAAGTAAAAACTAGAATCCAAACTGATAATTTTATTCAGGATTTGTGGGATGGCACAAATATTTAAAAGAACATGCTGCTCAAAGACAGGACAGACAGCTTAGGCATAATTCTTTATCAAGATTCCTTTGAAGTGGCAAATCCACTAGGGTCTGGAAGGAAAAAGCACAAGATTGTCAACAAGCTGTCCCACCACTCTGGTCGCTTTGGTGTAGAACACATTAAAGCCTTCTACAGAAAGCTAGGAGTATCCAACAATGATTTCAAATTAGAAATTGTCACAGCTGATGAGGTGCTTAAAAAATTGAGCGCGCTCCACCCAAACAAGGCCACCGACCTTGATAATATTCCCTTCAGATTCCTCAGGGACTCTTCCTCCATCATCACGCACATAATAAACCTTTCAATTTCACACGGCCAAGTACGAAAATATTTTAAGACAACAAGAGTAACTCCCCTCTTTGAAAAAGGAAGCAAATTGGAACCTGGCAACTACCGACCTGTTTTTATTCTCAGTTCCATTTCGAAAGTAATGGAAAAAATCGTTTATGAACAGGTTGATAGTTGCCTTGCCACTAATAAACTCATATACAAATTCCAATCCGGCTTCAGAACTAACCACTCCACTGACACATGCCTTCTCTATCTGACCGACCACATCAAACATGAGGTGGACGCGGGCAAACACTGCGGCATGGTCATGCTGGACCTTCAGAAGGCATTTGACAGCGTTCACCAGGCTATACTGTTGGATAAGCTCAGAGCAATCGGATTTAACAAAACCTCATCGAGCTGGATGCAATCTTACTTGAGGGGAGAGAACAGGTGGTAGAGGTGAACGGCACCATGCCCCCCCCCTCTCAGTGAGGTGTGGAGTCCCCCAAGGCAGAATATTGGGGCCTTCACTGTTCCTAATATACATAAACAACTTGTCATCGGCATGAAACTGTGAATTGTTCTTGTTTGCGGATGACTCGGCCTTGCTGGTATCAGACAAGGGACAAGTCACAGGTGGAGAAAATCCTCAGTGCTGAACTCTGCAGAACTTGCACCTGGCTCGCTGACAACAAGCTATCCATACACTTGGGTAAAACGGAATCCATCCTGTTTGGGTCCCACATCAACCATAAGAAAGTCAATGACTTCACTATAAAAGTGGGTGTCATTGTTATCACCAGGAAGGATGAGGTCACCTACCTAGGTTCCATTCTAGAGGCTAATCTTTCCTGCGATAAAATGGCAACCAAGCTAATCAAAAAGGTCAACCAACGAACGAGATTTCTCTGTAGAATCTCCTCTCTGGTCAACAAAAGCACCATGAGGATTCTGGCGGGAACTCTCGTTCAACCCTTTTTCGATAACGTATGCACCTCCTGGTACCCTAGCACCTCCAAAACCCTCAATTCTAAACTCCAAACATCCCAGAACAAGCAAGTCAGATTACTTCTAGACCTCCACCCCAGATCCCACCTCACTCCTACCCACTTCTCAAAAGTGGGCTGGCTCAGGGTGGAGGACAGAGTAAAACAACTTGCACTGAGCCTAGTCTATAAAATCCGCTACACTTCCCTGATACCGAAGTACATGTCAAACTACTTCCTTAACGTTAATGACCGCCATAACCGCAACACCAGGGGGAGCTCCACTAACCACATTAAACCCAGATTCCGATCTAATAAAGGTCTTAACTCATTCTCTTTCTATGCCACATCAATGTGGAATGCGCTCCCAACAGGTATAAAAGAAAGGGCATCTCTATCCTCCTTCAAAACCGCAATAAAAGTACACCTCCAGGCAGCTACAACCCTAAACTAACACCCTCCCGGATTGTTAATAATCAAATGTAAACAATCAAATGCAGATACTTTTGCTTATGCCTTCTGAGCTCTCTCTCTCGCTCTCTCTCTATGTCCACTACTTGCTGTACATATCCTACCAAGTCAGACCTACAATGTTCCAATATCCATTTCTCTGTTCTCAATTGTTGATGACTGATGATAACAACCAAACTTAACACCCCCCTCCCCCTCCACACCCCGGATTGTAAATAATGTAAATAATTCAATGTGATTATCTTGTGTGATGACTGTATTATGATAATAGTATATATATGGTAGTGTATATCTGTATCATGAATCAATTTAAGTGGATCCCGACTTCAACAAGTTGAAAAACTTATTTGGGTGTTACCATTTAGTGGTCAATTGTACGGAATATGTACTTCACTGTGCAACCTACTAATAAAAGTCGCAATCAATCAATCAATCAATCAAAGTCCGGCCTTCATGCCAAGAGCCTAAATCTCTAATGTGAGTGACGTCATTAGATACTTTGCTCGCCGGGAAATAGTAGCAACAGGACTACTGCAATTTAACGACAAGCCTCAAAATTTCAGAGCTTGGAAACGCTCCTTTAAAAATGCCATAAATGGATTAGATTTAACAACAAGTGAGGAGATGGACTTGATGTTAAAGTGGCTTGGCAAAGAATCCTCTGAACACGTAGAACAAATTAGAGCCATACACATTAACAACTCAACCAAAGGTCTCAATATGATGTGGGACAGGCTTGAGCAATGTTATGGCTCAGTTGAAGGGATTGAGGATACACTCTTCAAAAGAATTGATATGTTCCCCAAAATCACATCCAAAGACTACACAAAACTAAGGAAGTTAGTGACCTGCTCATGGAAATGCAGAGTGCTAAAGCTGAATTGAGACCTTCCTGGTCTTGCGTTTTTGGATACCGCAAGAGGACTAAATCCAATTGTGCAGAAACTTCCCTTCAATTTGCAAGAAAGGTGGATCACAGTAGGAGCTAAATACAAATGCACACAACGTGTCCCCTTCCCACCATTCCAAGAAGCTAACTCAAGAAATGACCCAAGCTTTAACTTTACATCGTTCCCTGACGTACCCAAACTCGACAAACTGCCTTGGAGAGCATATAAACAAAAATAAATGTCAATGCACAAAACTGATGTTGTCTCCAGTTACAATTTAGATACACAAAGAACGGCAAACAAAGCTGTTAACAGCGACAAGCTTTGCCCAATTCACATGAAACCTCATCCCCTCTCAAAGTGCAGATCATTTCGAATGAAAACACTCGATGATCGAAAAGCATTCTTAAAAGAGGACCACATTTGCTTCAAATGCTGTTCTTCATCTACACACAATGCAAAAAACTGTATGGTCAAGATACAGTGCTCTGAGTGTCTTGATGAAAAACACAGCACTGCTCTTCACCCAGGACCAGCACCCTGGTTTAAAGAAACTGAACCTGCAGCAGAGTATGGCGGGGAGAGTGACTCCGCTAAGTCGGAGGAGATCACGTCCAAGTGCACACAGGTTTGTGGCGTGAACGAAGCAGGCAGATCCTGCTCTAAAATTAGTCTTGTTAAAGTGTACCCAGCAGGCCATCCTGAACAAGCAGTAAGGCTCTATGCCATCCATGATGAACAAAGTAACAGGTCGTTAGTATGTCCTGAGTTTTTTGAATTGTTCAATGACCGTGGCCCTAGTTCCCCTTACTCACTAAGGACATGTGCTGGTACTAAAAAAGCAATGGACAGGAGAGCTACAGGATATGTAGTGGCAGCCTTGGATGGTTCAGTCCACATCCCATTGCCTAGCCTCATTGAATGTATAAATATCCCAAACGATAGAGATGAAATTCCCATACCCAGTGCAGCTATGCAACACAGTCACCTAAAGTCAGTAGCTCACCTTATCCCTGACCTGGACTCTAATGTCCCTATACTCATGCTTCTCGGACGGGATGTTATTAGAGTTCACAAAGTCCATAAACAGATAAGTGGCCTTAACAACGCACCCTATGCACAAAAATTGGACCTCGGGTGGGTCATAGTAGGAAACGTGTGTTTAGGTGATGTCCACAAAACTCTCGCTGTGAAGACGCTTTTTCACAAATACAACTGAGAAGGGGCGTCCTACAATGTTTGAGCCATGTCCCAATGTATTTAATGTAATAGCGAGACATTGTGAGCTACAAGTTCCATTCAGCTTCAGCACTCAACTTGTGGATAGCGCTTGTGAACCTGATCATTTAGGATGTAATGTGTTCAAACAAACCAGGCATGACAATTACATCGCACCCTCCATTCAGGACAAAGCCTTCTTGAAAATAATGGAAGAAGGATACAGACAAGAGCTGGACAGTTCCATTACAATTCAAGTCGCCACGTCAAAAACTCCTTAACAGCAGAATTTCACCATTTAATTACAGTAACCTAATGGCAGCTAATGGTTCCAGTATAAAACTGTTTTTTAAAAACTGCTATGCAGTATGAATACATTTGCATAGCCGTTTTTAAAAACAGTTGTATACTGGAACCATTAGCTGCCAGTAGGTTACTGTAATTAAATGGTGAAATTTCTTACAGTGTGAGATAATGTGAAAAAAGCAATAAAAAATGATTCAAACAACTCCTAAACCAAACATGCAAAATGTCTAAAAATGCCTGTAATATTGAACATATGTGAGTTTCACTAGAATCAGTTGTTTTTGTAAGGTTTGCAAATACAAATATTAGATTTTAAACATAATGACAGTATAACTGCCACGCTCAATATGAAACCACACATGAAAATTGTCTAATAATTAATTAAGAAATGTATCTTTGTGAGTTTTACTAGAATCATTTTCTTTTGTAAGGGTTGCAAACACAAAAGTTATTTTTTTTTACTCAATATGACAGTAAAACTGCCACGCTCAATATGTCAGTTATTTAAACATAACTGCTAAACTACACATGAAAAATGGCTAATAATGCCTCAAATAATGCATTCTTGTGAGTTTTGTTCGAAACATATGCTTTTTTAAGGCTTGCAAACACAAAAAGTAGTTTTTTTACTCAATATGACAATAATGTTCTTAGATTATCTGAGAAAATGCGAAAAAAGCAATAAAAATGTATTCCATCATTCCTAAACCAAACATGCAAAATGTCTACAAAAAAAATTAAGAAATGTGTCTTTGTAAGTTTTACTGGAAACAATTTATTTTGTAAGGTTTGCAAACACACAAGTTATTTTTTTTACTCAATATGACAGTCTAACTGCCACGCTCAATATGTCAGTTATTTAAACATAACTCCTAAACTACACATTAAAAATGGCTAATAATGCCTCAAATAATGCATTCTTGTGAGTTTTAATCGAAACATATGCTTTTTTAAGGCTTGCAAACACAAAAAGTAGTTTTTTACTCAATATGACAACAATGTTCTTAGAATCCTGAGATAATGCGAAAAAAGCAATAAAAATGTATTCAATCATAATTCCTAAACCAAACATGCAACTTGTCTAAAAATGCCTGTAATATTGAATCCATGTGAGTTTTACTAGAATCAGATAATTTTTTGTAAGGTTTGCAAATACAAAAATTAGGTTTTACTCACTATGACAGTATACTGTCACACGCAATATGAGAGTTATTAAACATAACTAATAAACCACCCATGCAAAATGGCTAAAAATGTCTGAAATTATGCATCATTGGGAGTTTTACTCCAAACATATGCTTTTTTACGGCCTGCACACACAAAAAGTAATTTTTTACTCAATATGACTGTAATTTTCTTAGAATCCTGAGATAATGCAAAAAAAGCAATACAAATTTATTCAAACATAACTCCTAAACTACACATTAAAAATGGCTAATAATATCTCAAATGATGCATTCTTGTGAGTTTTGCTCGATACATATGCTTTTTTGAGGCTTGCAAACACAAAAAGTAGTTTTTTACTCAATATGACAATTATGTTCTTAGAATCCTGAGATAATGCGAAAAAAGTAATAAAAATGTATTCAATCATAATTCCTAAACCAAACATGCAAATTGTCTAAAAATGCCTGTAATATTGAATCCTTGTGAGTTTTACTAGAATCACTTGTTTTTGTAAGGTTTGCAAATACAAAAATTAGGTTTTACTCACTATGACAGTATACTGTCACACTCAATATGACAGTAATTAAACATAACTAGTAAACCGCCCATGCAAAATGGCTATAAATGTCTGAAATAATGCATCATTGGGAGTTTTACTCCAAACACATGCTTTTTTAAGGCCTGCAAACACAAAAAGTAGTTTGACTGTAATGTTCTTAGAATCCTGAGATAATGCGAAAAAAGCAATACAAATGTATTCAAGCATAACTCCTAAACAACAGATCCAAAAGGGCTAATAATACCTGGAGATATGTATCTTTGTCAGTTTTACTAGAAAAATAATGTTTTGTAAGGATTGCAAAGACACAAGTTAGTTTTTTTAATTCAATATGACAGTATAACTGTCATACTAAATATGAAAGTTATATAAAAATGACTCCAAAACCAAACATGCATTATGTCTAAAAATGCCTGTAATATGGAATATATGTGAGTTTTACCAGAATCGGGTATTTTGGTAAGGTTTACAAATAAAAAATTATGTTTTACTCATAATGACAGTATAACTGCCACAAACAATATGACAGTTTTTTCAAACATAACTCCTTAACCACAAATGCAAAATGGTTAATATTGCCTGGAGAAATGTAACTTTGTGAATTTTACTGGAAAAAACATATTTTGTAAGGTTTGCAAAAACAGAAAGTAGTTTTTTACTCAATATGACAATTATGTTCCTAGAATCCTGAGATAATGCGAAAAAAGCAATGAAAATGTATTCCATCATAATTCCTAAACCAAACATGCAAGATGTCTAAAAATGAATTAAGAAATGTATCTTCGTGAGTTTTACTAGAAATATTTTCTTTTGTAAGGTTTGCAAACACACAAGTTAATTCTTTTTACTAATATGACAGTTTAACTGCCACGCTATATGTAAGTTATTTAAACATAACTCCTAAACTACACATGAAAAAAGGCTAATAATGCCTCAAATAATGCATTCTTGTGAGTTTTGCTCGAAACATATGCTTTTTTAAGGCTTGCAAACACAAAAAGTAGTTTTTTACTCAATATGACAATAATGTTCTTAGAATCCTGAGATAATGCGAAAAAAGCAATACAAATGTATTCAATCATAATTCCTAAACCAAACATGCAACTTGTCTAAAAATGCCTGTAATATTGAATCCATGTGAGTTTTACTAGAATAAGTTGTTTTTGTAATGTTTACAAATACAAAAATTGGGTTTTACTCACTATGACAGTATACTGTCACACTCAATATGACAGTTATTAAACATAAATAGTAAACCACACATGCAAAATGGCTAATAACGCCTGAAATAATGCATCATTGGGAGTTTTACTCTAAACATATGCTTTTTTAAGGCTTGCAAAAACTAAAAGTAGTTTTTTACTCAATATGACAGTAATGTTCTTGGAATCCTGAGATAATGCGAAAAAAGCAATAAAAATGTATTCAAACATATATCCTAAACAACACATGCAAAATGGCTAATAAAGCCTAGAGACATGTATCTTTGTTAGTTTTACTAGAAAAACGATCTTTTGTAAGGTTTGCAAAGACACAAGTTAGTTTTTTTAATTCAATACGACAGTATAACTGTCATACAGAATATGAAAGTTATTTGAACATAACTCCAAAACCAACTATGCTATCCGTCTAAAAAGGCCTGTAATACATGTGAGTTTTACTAGAAACAGTTTTTTTGTAAGGTTTGCGAATACAAAAATTAGGTTTTACTCACTATGACAGTATAATGTCACATTTAATATGACAGTTTTTAAACATAACTCCTAAAAATCACATGCGAAATTGCTAATAATGACTGGAGAAATGTATCTTTGTTAGTTTTACTAGAATAATGATATTTTGTAGAGTTTGTAAAGACAGAAGTTGGTCTTTTTACTCAATATGACTACATATGAAAGTTATATAAACATTACTCCAAAATTCAAACATGCAATATGTCTAAAAATGCCTGTAATATTGAATCTATGTGACTTTTTCCAGAATCAGGTATTTTGGTAAAGTTCACAAATACAAAAATTAGGTGTTACTCATAATGACAAGTTTACTGCCACATTCAATATGACAGTTATTTAAACATAACTCTTAAACCACACGTGTAAAATGGCTAATATTGCCTGGAAAATTTATCTTTGTGAGTTTTACTGAAAAAAATATTTTGTTAGGTTTGTAAAGACACAAGTTAGTTTTTTTTACTCAATATGACAGTATATAACTGTCATACTAAATATGAAAGTTATATAAACATAACTCCAAAAGCAAACATGCATTATGTCTAAAAATGCCTGTAATATTGTATTCATGTGAGTTTAACTAGAATCAGATGTTTTTGTAAGGTTTGCAAATACAATATATGGGTTTTTCTTAATATGACAGTATACTGTCACACTCAATCTGACAGTTATTTAAACATAACTCCTAAACCACACATGCAAAACGGCTAATAATGCCTGGAGAAATGTATCTTTGTGAGTTTTACTAGAAAAAATATATTTTGTAAGATTTGCAAAGACACAAGTTAGTTGTTTCACTCAATATGACGGTATCATACTAAATCCAATTTGCTTCCGCTTATCCGAGGTCGGGTTGCGGGGGCAGCAGCCTAAGCAGAGAAGCCCAGACTTCCCTCTCCCCAGCCACTTTGTCCAGCTCTTCTCGGGGGATCCCGAGGCATTCCCAGGCCAGCCAGGAGACATAGTCTTCCAAATGTGTCCTGGGTCTTCCCCGTGGCCTCCTGCCGGTCGGACTTGCCCTAAACACCTCCCGAGGGAGGCGTTCGGGTGGCATCCTGAGCAGATGCCCGAACCACCTCATCTGGCTCCTCTCAATGTGGAGGAGCAGCAGCTTTACTCTGAGTTCCTCCCGGATGACGGAGCTTCTCACCCTATCTCTAGGGAGAGACCCGCCACCCGGCGGAGGAAACTCATTTCGGCCGCTTGTACCCGTGATCTTGTCCTTTCGGTCATAACCCAAAGCTCATGACCATAGGTGAATTGGGAACGTAGATCGACCGGTAAATTGAGAGCTTTGCCTTACGACTCAGCTCCTTCTTCACCACAACTGATCGATACAGCGTCCTCATTACTGAAGATGCCGCACCGATCCGCCTGTGGATCTCACGATCCACTGTTCCCTCACTCGTGAACAAGACTCCTAGGTTCTTGAACTCTTCCACTTGGGGCAAGATCTCCTCCCCAACCTGTAGATGGCACTCCACCCTTTTACGGGCGAGAACCATGGACTCAGACTTGGAGGGGCTGATTCTCATCCCAGTCGCTTCACACTCTGCTGCGAACCGATCCAATGAGAGCTGAAGATCCTGGCCAGTTGAAGCCATCAGGACCACATTATCTGCAAAAAGCAGAGACCTAATCCTGCAGCCAACAAACCGGATCCCCTCAACACCATGACTGCGCCAAAAAATTCTGTCCATAAAAGTTATGAACAGTATCGGTGACAAAGGGCAGCCTCGGGGGAGTCCAACCATCACTGGAAAGGGGTCCGACTTACTGCCGGCAAAGCGGACCAAGCTCTGACACTGATCATACAGGGAGCGACCCGCCACAATCAGACAGTCCGATACCCCATACTCTCTGAGCACTCCCCACAGGACTTCCCGGGATAGGGTCGAATGCCTTCTCAGTCCACAAAGCACATGTAGACTGGTTAGGCAAACTCCCATGCACACTCAACGACCCTGCCGAGAATACAGAGCTGGTCTAGAGTTCCACGACCAGGACGAAAACCACACTGTTTGTCCTGGATCCGAGGTTCGACTATCCGGCGTAGCCTCCTCTCCAGTACACATGAAAAGACCTTACCGGGAAGGCTGAGGAGTGTGTTCCACGATAGTTGGAACACACCCTCCGGTTCCCCTTCTTACAGAGAGGAACCACCACCCCGGTCTCCCAATCCAGAGGTACCGCCCCCAATGTCCACGCCATGTTGCAGAGTCTTGTCAACCAAGACAGCCCCACAGCATCCAGAGCCATCGAGGAGCTTTTTAACTACCTCAGCAACCTCAGCCCCAGAAATAGGAGAACCCACCACAGATTCCCTAGGCACTGCTTAATCATAGGAAGACATGTTGGTGGGATTGAGGAGGTCTTCGAAGTATTCCCTCCACCGATCCACAACAGCCGCAGTAGAGGTCAGCAGCACACATTACACGGTGTTGACGGTAAATAGGCTCTTTCTTCAGTTTGACGGCTTCCCTCACTGCTGGTGTCCACCAGCGGGTTCTAAGATTACCGCCACGACATGCACCAAACACCTTGAGGCCACAGCTCCAATCAGCCGCCTCGACAAGAGAGGCACGGAAAATGGTCCAGCACCTCCCTCGTGACATGTTCAAAGTTCTTCCGGAGGTGGGAATTGAAACTCTCTCTGACAGGAGACTCTGCTAGGCGTTCCCAGCAGACCCTCACAATGCATTTGGGCCTGGATCCTCCCCCACCATCGGAGCCAGCTCACCACCAGGTGGTGATCGGTAGAAAGCTCTGCCCCTCTCGTCACCCGAGTGTCCAAAACATGAGGCCGCAAATCCGATGACACAACTACAAAGTCAATCATGGAACTGCGGCCGAGGGTGTCCTGGTGCCAAGTGCACATATGGACACCCTTATGTTTGAACATTGTGTTTGTTATGGACAATCCGTGACGAGTACAAAAGTCCAATAACAAAGCACCACTTGGGTACAGATCCGGGTGGCCATTTTTCCCAATCACGCCTCTCCAGGTTTCACTGTCGTTGCCAACATGAGCGTTGAAGCCCCCCAGCAGAACAAGGGAATCACCCGAGGGAGCACTCTCCAGTACTCCTTCAAGGGAATCCAAAGAAGCGGGTACTCTGAGCTGCTGTTTGGTGCGTAAACACAAACAACAGTCAGGACCCGTCCCCCAACCCGAAGGCGGAGAAAGCTACCATCTCGTCTACTGTGTTAAAGTCCAATGTGCAGGCTTTGAGCCGGGGCCTGTCGCTCTCATTGCTTGCAATGCCAGAGTGGAAGAGAGTACGGCCCCTCTAAGAGAACAGGTTCCAGATCCCTTGCTGTGCGTAGAAGTGAGTCCAACTATATCTACCTGGAACTTCTCCTTCCCTCCCAGCGAGGTGACGTTCCACGTCTCAAGAGCTAGCTTATGTCGCCGATGATTGGACCGCCAAGTGCCCTGCCTTCGGCTGCTGCCCAGCTCACACTGCACCCGACCTCTATGACCCAGCCCATGAGTGGTGAGCCCTTTGGAGGGGGGACCCACATTGCCTCTTCGAGCTGAGCCTGAGTCCCATTGGGACAGGCCCGGCCACCAGGCGCTCGCCATCGTGCCCCATCTCTGGGCCTGGCTCCAGAGGGGAGCCCCGATGACCCGCGTCAGGGCGAGGAAAAATCTAGGTCCTCGATTTGTACTTCTCATAAAAGTCTTTGAGCTGCTTTTTGTCTAATCCCTCACCTAGGACCTGTTTGTCTGGGAGACCCTACCAGGGGGCATAGAAGCCCAATACCGATGGATGGACGAGCGTAATATTGTATCTATGTGAGTTTTACTAGAATCAGTTTTTTTGTAAGGTTTGCAAATAGAAAAATTAGGTTTTACTCACTATGACAGTATACTGTCACACTCAATATGACAGTTTTTAAACATAACTCCTAAACAACACATGCGAAATTGCTAATAATGACTGGAGAAATGTATCTTTGTTAGTTTTACTAGAATAATGATATTTTGTATGGTTTGCAAAGACACAAGTTGGTTGTTTTACTCAATATGACTACATATGAAAGTTATATAAACATTACTCCAAAATTCAAACATGCAATATGTCTAAAAATGCCTGTAATATTGAATCTATGTGAGTTTTACCAAAATCGGGTATTTTGGTAAGGTTTACAAATACAAAAATTAGGTGTTACTCATAATGACAGTTTTACTGCCACATTCAATATGACAGTTATTTAAACATAACTCTTAAACCACACATGGGGCGGCGTGACGAAGTTGGTAGAGTGGCCGTGCCAGCAATCGGAGGGTTGCTGGTTACTGGGGTTCAATCCCCACCTTCTACCATCTTAGTCACGTCCGTTGTGTCCTTGGGCAAGACACTTCACCCTTGCTCCTGATGGCTGCTGGTTAGCGCCTTGCATGTCAGCTCCCGCCGTCAGTGTGTGAATGTGTGTGTGAATGGGTGAATGTGGAAATATTGTCAAAGCGCTTTGAGTACCTTGAAGGTAGAAAAGCGCTTTACAAGTATAACCCATTTATCATTTATTATTTTACATGTAAAATGGCTAATATTGCCTGGAAAATTTATCTTTGTGAGTTTTACTGAAAAAAAAATATTTTGTAAGGTTTGTAAAGACACAAGTTAGTTTTTTTTACTCAATATGACAGTATAACTGTCATAGTAAAAATGAAAGTTATATAAACATAACTCCAAAAGCAAACATGCATTATGTCTAAAAATGCCTGTAATATTGTATTCATGTGAGTTGAACTAGAATCAGTTGTTTTTGTAAGGTTTGCAAATACAAAATATGGGTTTTTCGCACTATGACAGTATACTGTCAAACTCAATCTGACAGTTATTTAAACATAACTCCTAAACCACACATGAAAATGACTAATAATGCCTGGAGAAATGTATCTTTGTGAGTTTTACTAGAAAAAATATATTTTGTAAGGTTTGCAAAGACACAAGTTAGTTGTTTTACTCAATATGACAGTATAACTGTCATACTAAATCCATCCATCCATCCATTTTCTTCCGCTTATCCGAGGTCGGGTTGCAGGGGCAGCAGCCTAAGCAGAGAAGCCCAGACTTCCCTCTCCCCAGCCACTTTGTCCAGCTCTTCTCGGGGGATCCCGAGGCATTCCCAGGCCAGCCGGGAGACATAGTCTTCCAAATGTGTCCTGGGTCTTCCCCGTGGCCTCCTGCCGGTCGGACTTGCCCTAAACACCTCCCGAGGGAGGCGTTCGGGTGGCATCCTGAGCAGATGCCCGAACCACCTCATCTGGCTCCTCTCAATGTGGAGGAGCAGCAGCTTTACTCTGAGTTCCTCCCGGATGACGGAGCTTCTCACCCTATCTCTAGGGAGAGACCCGCCACCCGGCGGAGGAAACTCATTTCGGCCGCTTGTACCCGTGATCTTGTCCTTTCGGTCATAACCCAAAGCTCATGACCATAGGTGAATTGGGAACGTAGATCGACCGGTAAATTGAGAGCTTAGCCTTACGGCTCAGCTCCTTATTCACCACAACGGATCGATACAGCGTCCTCATTACTGAAGATGCCGCACCGATCCGCCTGTGGATCTCACGATCCACTGTTCCCTCACTCATGAACAAGACTCCTAGGTTCTTGAACTCTTCCACTTGGGGCAAGATATCCTCCCCAAACTGTAGATGGCACTCCACCCTTTTCCGGGCGAGAACCATGGACTCAGACTTGGAGGTGCTGATTCTCATCCCAGTCGCTTCACACTCGGCTGCGAACCGATCCAATGAGAGCTGAAGATCCTGGCCAGTTGTAGCCATCAGGACCACATTATCTGCAAAAAGCAGAGACCTAATACTGCAGCCACCAAACCGGATCCCCTCAACACCATGACTGCGCCTAGAAATTCTGTCCATAAAAGTTATGAACAGAATCGGTGACAAAGGGCAGCCTTGGCAGAGTCCAACCCTCACTGGAAAGGGGTCCGACTTACTGCCGGCAATGCGGACCAAGCTCTGACACTGATCATACAGGGAGCGACCCGCCACAATCAGACAGACCCATACTCTCTGAGCACTCCCCACAGGACTTCCCGGGATACGGTCGAATGCCTTCTCAGTCCACAAAGCACATGTAGACTGGTTAGGCAAACTCCCATGCACACTCAAGGACCCTGCCGAGAATATAGAGCTGGTCTAGAGTTCCACGACCAGGACGAAAACCACACTGTTCGTCCTGGATCCGAGGTTCGACTATCCGGCGTAGCCTCCTCTCCAGTACACATGAAAAGACCTTACCGGGAAGGCTGAGGAGTGTGATCCACGATAGTTGGAACACACCCTCCGGTTCCCCTTCTTACAGAGAGGAACCACCACCCCGGTCTCCCAATCCAGAGGTACTGCCCCCAATGTCCACGCCATGTTGCAGAGTCTTGTCAACCAAGACAGCCCCACAGCATCCAGAGCCACCGAGGAGCTTTTTTGAACTACCTCAGCAACTTCAGCCCCAGAAATAGGAGAACCCACCACAGATTCCCCAGGCACTGCTTAATCATAGGAAGACATGTTGGTGGGATTGAGGAGGTCTTCGAAGTATTCCCTCCACCGATCCACAACAGCCGCAGTAGAGGTCAACAGCACACATTACACGGTGTTGACAGTAAATTGCTCTCCCCCAACCCCACCCCCCCAGATAGGCTCTTTCTCATTGCTGGTGTCCACCAGCGGGTTCTAAGATTACCGCCACGACATGCACCAAATACCTTGAGGCCACAGCTCCAATCAGCCGCCTCGACAAGAGAGGCACGGAAAATGGTCCAGCACCTCCCTCGTGACATGTTCAAAGTTCTTCCGGAGGTGGGAATTGAAACTCTCTCTGACAGGAGACTCTGCGAGGCCTTCCCAGCAGACCCTCACAATGCATTTGGGCCTGCCAGGTCTATCCGGCATCCTCCCCCACCATCGGAGCCAGCTCACCACCAGGTGGTGATCGGTAGAAAGCTCTGCCCCTCTCGTCACCCGAGTGTCCAAAACATGAGGCCGCAAATCCGATGACACAACTACAAAGTCAATCATGGAACTGCGGCCGAGGGTGTCCTGGTGCCAAGTTCACATATGGACACCCTTATGTTTGAACATTGTGTTTGTTATGTACAATCCGTGACGAGTACAAAGGTCCAATAACAAAGCACCACTTGGGTTCAGATCCGGGTGGCCATTTTTCCCAATCACGCCTCTCCAGGTTTCACTGTCGTTGCCAACATGAGCGTTGAAGCCCCCCAGCAGAACAAGGGAATCACCCGAGGGAGCACTCTCCAGTACTCCCTCAAGGCAATCCAAAGAAGTGGGTACTCTGAGCTGCTGTTTGGTGCGTAAACACAAACAACAGTCAGGACCCGTCCCCCAACCCGAAGGCGGAGGAAGCTACCGTCTCGTCTACTGTGTTAAAGTCCAACGTGCAGGCTTTGAGCCGGTGGCAACAATAATTGCCTCCCCAGCCTGTCGCCTCTCATTGCTTGCAATGCCAGAGTGGAAGAGAGTCCGGCCCCTCTAGAGAGAACATGTTCCAGAGCCCTTGCTGTGCGTAGAAGTGAGTCCAACAATATCTAGCCGGAACTTCTCCTTCCTTTCCAGCGAGGTGACGTTCCACGTCTCAAGAGCTAGCTTATGTCGCCGATGATTGGACCGCCAAGTGCCCTGCCTTCGGCTGCTGCCCAGCTCACACTGCACCCGATCTCTATGACCCAGCCCATGAGTGGTGAGCCCATTGGAGGGGGGACCCACATTGCCTCTTCGAGCTGAGCCTGAGTCCCATGGGGACCGGCCACCAGGCGCTTGCCATCGTGCCCCACCTCTGGGCCTGGCTCCAGAGTGGAGCCCCGGTGACCCGCGTCAGGGCGAAGAAAAATCTAGGTCCTCGATTAGTACTTCTCATAAAGGTCTTTGAGCTGCTTTTTGTCTGATCCCTCACCTAGGACCTGTTTGTCTGGGAGACCCTACCAGGGGGCATAGAAGCCCAAGTACCGATGGATGGACGAGCGATAACCTGCTGCCGCCTGTCCGCCGCAGCTAAAACCATCCTACTGGTGTGTTTTTGATAACAAGGTCATTTCCGTGCAATCAGAGTCACTTGTACCTTGATGTGTCATTTTCTGTTTGAATTGCTTTATATATATATTTATAAAGTCGGAAATTAAATAGCGTCACAGTCAGCATCACAGACACTATCGTTGACCACATGTACCGCCGCATGCTAGCTAGCTAAGTTTTCTTCATTTTTGTCATAGTCATCTCAAAAAGATGATAACTTGCAACATATGTGCTACGACTTGCAGCAATGTATTTGCGTATGTTAGACACATGCGAAGTCTCAGTTGAATGCCTAATGCATCGTTTAAGTGTGCTTTCCCTGAATGCACAAGAGTTTTTTCCAACTTCTCAGCCTTCAAAACTCACAGCCGTCACCATAAATATGGCAAGAGTAGGACTGATCTGTATAGCGCAGAAGGTTTACCTTGTAATATTGTCTCATGTAGAGCGAAGTGCGATGATATACGGGGCCTTCTCCTGCATTTGAAAAGTCATATTACCGAAGGTAGGACAGTTACGTGCCCCTTCAGTCAATGTGAAAAAAGATTTACAGTCAAGTCTACTTTCACATCGCACGTGTCAAGGAAGCTCTACGGCTACACTGAACGAAGTTTGACTTACTCAATAGAAAATCCAAGCAGCTCCTGTGCAACACTGATGATGACTATTGTGATACGCAACTTGAGAATTCAGGATATTCCTGTTATGAAGACATTGAGGTCTACCCTGAAAAAACAGATGAAGGTCAATTCCTCAGAAACGTAGCCTTGTTTTATATGAAGCTACAAGCGAAATTGCCACTTCCATCCTCTACTGTTCAAACCATCATTGATCACTAGCAAGAATTACATGACACAAATCAGTCACTTTTGCTGTCCAAACTTAAAGACAAGTTGACACTGCTTGGGCTTGATGAAGCCGCTGTAAGTACTGTGATTGATACCCTGAAAAGTGAGGATCTCCTCAGTGCCAACAATACACACACACTCAAAACTGACCATAAAAGAAAAACGTTTTACAAAAATAACTTTAAATATGTGGAGCCACTCCCAATTTGTCTTGGTCAGAATGAATCAGGCAAAGAATGTTTTCTACAATATGTGCCAGTGAAAAACACTGTTATCCTTAAAGTCTGTGAGGGAGCAAATACAGCAAGTAAAAACTAGAATCCAACCTGATAATGTTATTCAGGATTTGTGGGATGGCACAAATATTTAAAAGAACATGCTGCTCAAAGACAGGACAGACAGCTTAGGCATAATTCTTTATCAAGATTCCTTTGAAGTGGCAAATCCACTATGGTCTGGAAGGAAAAAGCAAAAGATTGTCAACAAGCTGTCCCACCACTCTGGTCGCTTTGGTGTAGAACACATTAAAGCCTTCTACAGAAAGCTAGGAGTATCCAACAATGATTTCAAATTAGAAATTGTCACAGCTGATGAGGTGCTTAAAAAATTGAGCGCGCTCCACCCAAACAAGGCCACCGACCTTGATAATATTCCCTTCAGATTCCTCAGGGACTCTTCCTCCATCATCACGCACATAATAAACCTTTCAATTTCACACGGCCAAGTACGAAAATATTTTAAGACAACAAGAGTAACTCCCCTCTTTGAAAAAGGAAGCAAATTGGAACCTGGCAACTACCGACCTGTTTTTATTCTCAGTTCCATTTCGAAAGTAATGGAAACAATCGTTTATGAACAGGTTGATAGTTGCCTTGCCACTAATAAACTCATATACAAATTCCAATCCGGCTTCAGAACTAACCACTCCACTGACACATGCCTTCTCTATCTGACCGACCACATCAAACATGAGGTGGACGCGGGCAAATACTGCGGCATGGTCATGCTGGACCTTCAGAAGGCATTTGACAGCGTTCACCAGGCTATACTGTTGGATAAGCTCAGAGCAATCGGATTTAACAAAACCTCATCGAGCTGGATGCAATCTTACTTGAGGGGAGAGAACAGGTGGTAGAGGTGAACGGCACCATGCCCCCCCCCTCTCAGTGAGGTGTGGAGTCCCCCAAGGCAGAATACTGGGGCCTTCACTGTTCCTAATATACATAAACAACTTGTCATCGGCATGCAACTGTGAATTGTTCTTGTTTGCGGATGACTCGGCCTTGCTGGTATCAGACAAGGGACAAGTCACAGGTGGAGAAAATCCTCAGTGCTGAACTCTGTAGAACTTGCACCTGGCTCGCTGACAACAAGCTATCCATACACTTGGGTAAAACGGAATCCATCCTTTTGGGTCCCACATCAACCATAAGAAAGTCAATTACTTCACTATAAAAGTGGGTGTCATTGTTATCACCAGGAAGGATGAGGTCACCTACCTATGTTCCATTCTAGAGGCTAATCTTTCCTGCGATAAAATGGCAACCAAGCTAATGAAAAAGGTCAACCAACGAACGAGATTTCTCTATAGAATCTCCTCTCTGGTCAACAAAAGCACCATGAGGATTCTGGCGGGAACTCTCGTTCAACCCTTTTTCGATTACGCATGCACCTCCTGGTACCCTAGCACCTCCAAAACCCTCAATTCTAAACTCCAAACATCCCAGAACAAGCCAGTCAGATTACTTCTAGACCTCCACCCCAGATCCCACCTCACTCCTACCCACTTCTCAAAAGTGGGCTGGCTCAGGGTGGAGGACAGAGTAAAACAACTTGCACTGAGCCTAGTCTATAAAATCCGCTACACCTCCCTGATACCGAAGTACATGTCAAACTACTTCCTTAACGTTAATGACCGCCATAACCGCAACACCAGGGGGAGCTCCACTAACCACATTAAACCCAGATTCCGATCTAATAAAGGTCTTAACTCATTCTCTTTCTATGCCACATCAATGTGGAATGCGCTCCCAACAGGTATAAAAGAAAGGGCATCTCTATCCTCCTTCGAAACAGCAATACAAGTACACCTCCAGGCAGCTACAACCCTAAACTAACACCCTCCTCGGATTGTTAATAATCAAATGTAAACAATTAATGCAGATACTTTTTCTTGTGCCTTCTGAGCTCTCTCTCTCTCTCTCTCTCTCTCTCTCTCTCTCTCTCTCTCTCTCTCTATGTCCACTACTTGCTGTACATATCCTACCAAGTCAGACCTACAATGTTCCAATATCCATTTCTCTGTTCTCAATTGTTGATGACTGATGATAACAACCAAACCTAACACCCCCCTCCCTCCACACCCCGGATTGTAAATAATGTAAATAATTCAATGTGATAATCTTGTGTGATGACTGTATTATGATAATAGTATATATCTGGTAGTGTATATCTGTATCATGGATCCCGACTTAAACAAGTTGAAAAACTTATTTGGGTGTTACCATTTAGTGGTCAATTGTACGGAATATGTACTTCACTGTGCAACCTACTAATAAAAGTCGCAATCAATCAATCAATCAATCAATCAAAGTCCGGCCTTCATGCCAAGAGCCTAAATCTCTAATGTGAGTGACTTCATTAGATACTTTGCTCGCTGGGAAATAGTAGCAACAGGACTACTGCAATTTAACGACAAGCCTCAAAATTTCAGAGCCTGGAAACGCTCCTTTAAAAATGCAATAAATGGATTAGATTTAACAACAAGTGAGGAGATGGACTTGATGTTAAAGTGGCTTGGCAAAGAATCCTCTGAACACGTAGAACAAATTAGAGCCATACACATTAACAACCCAACCAAAGGTCTCAATATGATGTGGGACAGGCTTGAGCAATGTTATGGCTCAGTTGAAGTGATGAGGATACACTCTTCAAAAGAATTGATATGTTCCCCAAAATCACATCCAAAGACTACACAAAACTAAGGAAGTTTAGTGACCTGCTCATGGAAATGCAGAGTGCTAAAGCTGAAGGAGACCTTCCTGGTCTTGCGTTTTTGGATACCGCAAGAGGACTAAATCCAATTGTGCAGAAACTTCCCTTCAATTTGCAAGAAAGGTGGATCACAGTAGGAGCTAAATACAAATGCGCACAACGTGTCCCCTTCCCACCATTCAATGTTTGTGTAGACTTTGTAACGCCAGAAGCTAGCTCAAGAAATGACCCAAGCTTTAACTTTACATCGTTCCCTGACGTACCCAAACTCGACAAACTGCCTTGGAGAGCATATAAACAAAAATAAATTTCAATGCACAAAACTGATGTTGTCTCCAGTTACAATTTAGATACACACAGAACGGCAAACAAAGCTGTTAACAGCGACAAGCTTTGCCCAATTCACATGAAACCTCATCCCCTCTCGAAGTGCAGATCATTTCGAATGAAAACACTCGATGATCAAAAAGCATTCTTAAAAGAGGACCACATTTGCTTCAAATGCTGTTCTTCATCTACACACAATGCAAAAAACTGTATGGTCAAGATACAGTGCTCTGAGTGTCTTGATGAAAAACACAGCACTGCTCTTCACCCAGGACCAGCACCCTGGTTTAAAGAAACTGAACCTGCAGCAGAGTATGGCGGGGAAAGTGACTCCGCTAAGTCGGAGGAGATCACGTCCAAGTGCACACAGGTTTGTGGCGTGAACGAAGCAGGCAGATCCTGCTCTAAAATAGTCTTGTTAAAGTGTACCCAGCAGGCCGTCCTGAACAAGCAGTAAGGCTCTATGCCATCCATGATGAACAAAGTAACAGGTCGTTAGTATGTCCTGAGTTTTTTTAATTGTTCAATGACCGTGGCCCTAGTTCCCCTTACTCACTAAGGACATGTGCTGGTACTAAAAAAGCAATGGGCAGGAGAGCTACAGGATATGTAGTGGCAGCCTTGGATGGTTCAGTCCACATCCCATTGCCTAGCCTCATATCCCAAACGATATAGATGAAATTCCCATACCCAGTGTAGCTATGCAACACAGTCACCTAAAGTCAGTAGCTCACCTTATCCCTGACCTGGACTCTAATGCCCCTATCTCATGCTTCTCGGACGGGATGTTGTTAGAGTTCACAAAGTCCATAAACAGATAAGTGGCCTTAACAACGCACCCTATGCACAAAAATTGGACCTCGGGTGGGTCATAGTAGGAAACGTGTGTTTAGGTGATGTCCACAAAACTCTCGCTGTGAAGACGTTGTTCACAAATACAACTGAGAAGGTTTCGTCCTACAATGTTTGAACCATGCCCCAATGTATTTAATGTAATAGCGAGACATTGTGAGCTACAAGTTCCATTCAGCTTCAGCACTCAACCTGTGGATAGCGCTTGTGAACCTGATCATTTAGGATGTAATGTGTTCAAACAAACCAGACATGACAATTACATTGCACCCTCCATTCAGGACAAAGCCTTCTTGAAAATTATGTAAGAAGGATGCAGACTAGAGCTGACAGCTCCATTACAATTCAAGTCGCCACGTCAAAAACTCCCTATCAACAGAATTTCACCATTTAATTACAGTAACCTAATGGCAGCAAATGGTTCCAGTATAAAACTGTTTTTTAAAAACTGCTATGCAGTATGAATACATTTGCATAGCAGTTTTTAAAAACAGTTTTATACTGGAACCATTAGCTGCCAGTAGGTTACTGTAATTAAATGGTGAAATTTCTTACAGTGTGAGATAATGTGAAAAAAAGCAATAAAAAATGATTCAAACAACTCCTAAACCAAACATGCAAAATGTCTAAAAATGCCTGTATATTGAATATATGTGAGTTTCACTAGAATCAGTTGTTTTTGTAAGGTTTGCAAATACAAAAATTAGGTTTTAAACATAATGACAGTATAACTGCCACGCTCAATATGAAACCACACACGAACATTTTCTAATAATGAATTAAGAAATGTATCTTTGTGAGTTTTACTAGAAACATTTTCTTTTGTAAGGTTTGCAAACACAAAAGTTATTTTTTTTTACTCAATATGACAGTAAAACTGCCACGCTCAATATGTCAGTTATTTAAACATAACTGCTAAACTACACATGAAAAATGGCTAATAATGCCTCAAATAATGCATTCTTGTGAGTTTTGCTCGAAACATATGCTTTTTTAAGGCTTTGCACCACAAAAAGTAGTTTTTTTACTCAATATGACAATAATGTTCTTAGATTATCTGAGAAAATGCTAAAAAAGCAATAAAAATGTATTCCATCATAATTCCTAAACCAAACATGCAACTTGTCTAAAAATGCCTGTAATATTGAATCCATGTGAGTTTTACTAGAATAAGTTGTTTTTGTAATGTTTACAAATACAAAAATTGGGTTTTACTCACTATGACAGTATACTGTCACACTCAATATGACAGTTATTAAACATAACTAGTAAACCACACATGCAAAATGGCTAATAATGCCTGAAATAATTTATCATTGGGAGTTTTACTCTAAACATATGCTTTTTTAAGGCTTGCAAAAACAAAAAGTAGTTTTTTACTCAATATGACAGTAATGTTCTTGGAATCCTGAGATAATGCGAAAAAAGCAATAAAAATGTATTCAAACATATATCCTAAACAACACATGCAAAATGGCTAATAAAGCCTAGAGACATGTATCTTTGTTAGTTTTACTAGAAAAATGATCTTTTGTAAGGTTTGCAAAGACATAAGTTAGTTTTTTTAATTCAATGCGACAGTATAACTGTCATAGAATATGAAAGTTATTTGAACATAACTCCAAAACCAACTATGCTATCCGTCTAAAAAGGCCTGTAATACATGTGAGTTTTACTAGAAACATTTTTTTTGTAAGGTTTGCAAATACAAAAATTAGGTTTTACTCACTATGACAGTATGCTGTCACACTCAATATGAGAGTTATTAAACATAACTAATAAACCACCCTTGCAAAATGGCTGAAAAATGTCTGAAATTATGCATCATTGGGAGTTTTACTCCAAATATATGCTTTTTTAAGGCCTGCACACACAAAATGTAATTTTTTACTCAATATGACTGTAATGTTCTTAGAATCCTGAGATAATGCAAAAAAAGCAATACAAATTTATTCAAACATAACCCCTAAACAACAGATGTAAAATGGCTAATAATACCTTGAGATATGTTTATTTGTTAATTTTACTAGAAAATTATTATTTCTTTTGCAAAGACACAAGTTAGTTTTTTTTTATTCAATATGACAGTATAACTGTCATACCAAAAATTAAAGTTATATAAATATAACTCCAAAACCAAACATGCATTATGTCTAAAAATGCCTGTAATATTGAATTTATGTTAGTTTTACCAGAATCAGGTACTTTGGTAAGGTTTACAAATACAAAAAGTATGTTTTACTCACAATGACAGTATAACTGCCACAAACAATATGACAGTTTTTTCAAAAATAACTCCTTAACCACAAATGCAAAATGGCTATATTGCCTGGAGAAATGTAACTTTGTGAGTTTTAGTGGAAAAAACATATTTTGTAAGGTTTGCAAAAACAGAAAGTTTTTTACTCAATTATGTTCTTAGAATCCTGAGATAACGCAAAAAAAGCAATAAAAATGTATTCCATCATAATTCCTAAACCAAACATGCAAGATGTCTAAAAATGAATTAAGAAATGTATCTTTGTGAGTTTTACTAGAAACATTTTCTTTTGTAAGGTTTGCAAACACACAAGTTATTTTTTTTAACTAATATGACAGTTTAACTGCCACGCTCATATGTAAGTTATTTAAACATAACTCCTAAACTACACATGAAAAGTGGCTAATAATTCCTCAAATAATGCATTCTGGTGAGTTTTAATCGAAACATATGCTTTTTTAAGGCTTGCAAACACAAAAAGTAGTTTTTTACTCAATATGACTGTAATGTTCTTAGAATCCTGAGATAATGCGAAAAAGGCAATACAAATGTATTCAAGCATAACTCCTAAACAACAGATCCAAAAGGGCTAATAATACCTGGAGATATGTATCTTTGTCAGTTTTACTAGAAAAATAATGTTTTGTAAGGATTGCAAAGACACAAGTTAGTTTTTTTTATTCAATATGACAGTATAACTGTCATACTAAATATGAAAGTTATATACAAATGACTCCAAAACCAAACATGCATTATGTCTAAAAATGCCTGTAATATGGAATATATGTGAGTTTTACCAGAATTGGGTATTTTGGTAAGGTTTACAAATAAAAAATTATGTTTTACTCATAATGACAGTATAACTGCCACAAACAATATGACAGTTTTTTCAAACATAACTCCTTAACCACAAATGCAAAATGGCTAATATTGCCTGGAGAAATGTAACTTTGTGAGTTTTACTGGAAAAAACATATTTTGTAAGGTTTGCAAAAACAGAAAGTAGTTTTTTACTCAATATGACAATTATGTTCTTAGAATCCTGAGATAATGCGAAAAAAGCAATAAAAATGTATTCCATCATAATTCCTAAACCAAACATGCAAGATGTCTAAAAATGAATTAAGAAATGTATCTTCGTGAGTTTTACTAGAAACATTTTCTTTTGTAAGGTTTGCAAACACACAAGTTAATTCTTTTTACTAATATGACAGTTTAACTGCCACGCTATATGTAAGTTATTTAAACATAACTCCTAAACTACACATGAAAAATGGCTAATAATGCCTCAAATAATGCATTCTTGTGAGTTTTGCTCGAAACATATGCTTTTTTAAGGCTTGCAAACACAAAAAGTAGTTTTTTTACTCAATATGACAATAATGTTCTTAGAATCCTGAGATAATGCGAAAAAAGCAATAAAAATGTATTCAATCATAATTCCTAAACCAAACATGCAACTTGTCTAAAAATGCCTGTAATATTGAATCCTTGTGAGTTTTACTAGAATCAGTTGTTTTTGTAAGGTTTGCAAATACAAAAATTAGGTTTTACTCACTATGACAGTATACTGTCACACTCAATATGACAGTTATTAAACATAACTAGTAAACCGCCCATGCGAAATGGCTATAAATGTCTGAAATAATGCATCATTGGGAGTTTTACTCCAAACACATGCTTTTTTAAGGCCTGCAAACACAAAAAGTAGTTTTTTACTCAATATGACTGTAATGTTCTTAGAATCCTGAGATAATGCGAAAAAAGCAATACAAATGTATTCAAGCATAACTCCTAAACAACAGATCCAAAAGGGCTAATAATACCTGGAGATATGTATCTTTGTCAGTTTTACTAGGAAAATAATGTTTTGTAAGGCTTGCAAAGACACAAGTTAGTTTTTTTTATTCAATATGACAGTATAACTGTCATACTAAATATGAAAGTTATGTAAAAATGACTCCAAAACCAAACATGCATTATGTCTAAAAATGCCTGTAATATGGAATATATGTGAGTTTTACCAGAATCGGGTATTTTGGTAAGGTTTACAAATAAAAAATTATGTTTTACTCATAATGACAGAATAACTGCCACAAACAATATGACAGTTTTTTCAAACATAACTCCTTAACCACAAATGCAAAATGGCTAATATTGCCTGGAGAAATGTAACTTTGTGAGTTTTACTGGAAAAAACATATTTTGTAAGGTTTGCAAAAACAGAAAGTAGTTTTTTACTCAATATGACAATTATGTTCCTAGAATCCTGAGATAATGCGAAAAAAGCAATAAAAATGTATTCCATCATAATTCCTAAACCAAACATGCAAGATGTCTGAAAATGAATTAAGAAATGTATCTTCGTGAGTTTTACTAGAAACATTTTCTTTTGTAAGGTTTGCAAACACACAAGTTAATTCTTTTTTCTAATATGACAGTTTAACTGCCACGCTATATGTAAGTTATTTAAACATAACTCCTAAACTACACATGAAAAAAGGCTAATAATGCCTCAAATAATGCATTCTTGTGAGTTTTGCTCAAAACATATGCTTTTTTAAGGCTTGCAAACACAAAAAGTAGTTTTTTACTCAATATGACAATAATGTTCTTAGAATCCTGAGATAATGCGAAAAAAGCAATAAAAATGTATTCAATCATAGTTCCTAAACCAAACATGCAACTTGTCTAAAAATGCCTGTAATATTGAATCCATGTGAGTTTTACTAGAATCAGATAATTTTTTGTAAGGTTTGCAAATACAAAAATTAGGTTTTACTCACTATGACAGTATACTGTCACACGCAATATGAGAGTTATTAAACATAACTAATAAACCACCCATGCAAAATGGCTAAAAATGTCTGAAATTATGCATCATTGGGAGTTTTACTCCAAACATATGCTTTTTTACGGCCTGCACACACAAAAAGTAATTTTTTACTCAATATGACTGTAATTTTCTTAAAATCCTGAGATAATGCAAAAAAAGCAATACAAATTTATTCAAACATAACTCCTAAACTACACATTAAAAATGGCTAATAATGTCTCAAATGATGCATTCTTGTGAGTTTTGCTCGATACATATGCTTTTTTGAGGCTTGCAAACACAAAAAGTAGTTTTTTACTAAATATGACAATTATGTTCTTAGAATCCTGAGATAATGCGAAAAAAGTCATAAAAATGTATTCAATCATAATTACTAAACCAAACATGCAAATTGTCTAAAAATGCCTGTAATATTGAATCCTTGTGAGTTTTACTAGAATCACTTGTTTTTGTAAGGTTTGCAAATACAAAAATTAGGTTTTACTCACTATGACAGTATACTGTCACACTCAATATGACAGTTATTAAACATAACTAGTAAACCGCCCATGCAAAATGGCTATAAATGTCTGAAATAATGCATCATTGGGAGTTTTACTCCAAACACATGCTTTTTTAAGGCCTGCAAACACAAAAAGTAGTTTTTTACTCAATATGACTGTAATGTTCTTAGAATCCTGAGATAATGCTAAAAAAGCAATACAAATGTATTCAAGCATAACTCCTAAACAACAGATCCAAAAGGGCTAATAATACCTGGAGATATGTATCTTTGTCAGTTTTACTAGAAAAATAATGTTTTGTAAGGATTGCAAAGACACAAGTTAGTTTTTTTTATTCAATATGACAGTATAACTGTCATACTAAATATGAAAGTTATATAAAAATGACTCCAAAACCAAACATGCATTATGTCTAACAATGCCTGTATTATGGAATATATGTGAGTTTTACCAGAATCGGGTATTTTGGTAAGGTTTACAAATAAAAAATTATGTTTTACTCATAATGACAGTATAACTGCCACAAACAATATGACAGTTTTTTCAAACATAACTCCTTAACCACAAATGCAAAATGGCTAATATTGCCTGGAGAAATGTAACTTTGTGAGTTTTACTGGAAAAAACATATTTTGTAAGGTTTGCAAAAACAGAAAGTGTTTTTTTACTCAATATGACAATTATGTTCCTAGAATCCTGAGATAATGCGAAAAAAGCAATAAAAATGTATTCCATCATAATTCCTAAACCAAACATGCAAGATGTCTAAAAATGAATTAGGAAATGTATCTTCGTGAGTTTTACTAGAAACATTTTCTTTTGTAAGGTTTGCAAACACACAAGTTAATTCTTTTTACTAATATGACAGTTTAACTGCCACGCTATATGTAAGTTATTTAAACGTAACTCCTAAACTACACATGAAAAAAGGCTAATAATGCCTCAAATAATGCATTCTTGTGAGTTTTGCTCGAAACATATGCTTTTTTAAGGCTTGCAAACACAAAAAGTAGTTTTTTACTCAATATGACAATAATGTTCTTAGAATCCTGAGATAATGCGAAAAAAGCAATACAAAGGTATTCAATCATAATTCCTAAACCAAACATGCAACTTGTCTAAAAATGCCTGTAATATTGAATCCATGTGAGTTTTACTAGAATAAGTTGTTTTTGTAATGTTTACAAATACAAAAATTGGGTTACTCACTATGACAGTATACTGTCACACTCAATATGACAGTTATTAAACATAACTAGTAAACCACACATGCAAAATGGCTAATAATGCCTGAAATAATGCATCATTGGGAGTTTTACTCTAAACATATGCTTTTTTAAGGCTTGCAAAAAAAAAAAAGTAGTTTTTTACTCAATATGACAGTAATGTTCTTGGAATCCTGAGATAATGCGAAAAAAGCAATAAAAATGTATTCAAACATATATCCTAAACAACACATGCAAAATGGCTAATAAAGCCTAGAGACATGTATCTTTGTTAGTTTTACTAGAAAAATTATCTTTTGTAAGGTTTGCAAAGACACAAGTTAGTTTTTTTAATTCAATACGACAGTATAACTGTCATACAGAATATGAAAGTTATTTGAACATAACTCCAAAACCAACTATGCTATCCGTCTAAAAAGGCCTGTAATACATGTGAGTTTTACTAGAAACAGTTTTTTGTAAGGTTTGCAAATACAAAAATTAGGTTTTACTCACTATGACAGTATGCTGTCACACTCAATATGAGAGTTATTAAACATAACTAATAAACCACCCATGCAAAATGGCTGAAAAATGTCTGAAATTATGCATCATTGGGACTTTTACTCCAAACATATGCTTTTTTAAGGCCTGCACACACAAAAAGTAATTTTTTACTCAATATGACTGTAATGTTCTTAGAATCCTGAGATAATGCAAAAAAAGCAATACAAATTTATTCAAACATAACCCCTAAACAACAGATGTAAAATGGCTAATAATACCTTGAGATATGTTTATTTGTTAATTTTACTAGAAAATTATTATTTCTTTTGCAAAGACACAAGTTAGTTTTTTTTATTCAATATGACAGTATAACTGTCATACTAAAAATTAAAGTTATATAAATATAACTCCAAAATCAAACATGCATTATGTCTAAAAATGCCTGTAATATTGAATCTATGTGAGTTTTACCAGAATCAGGTACTTTGGTAAGGTTTACAAATACAAAAAGTATGTTTTACTCACAATGACAGTATAACTGCCACAAACAATATGACAGTTTTGTCAAACATAACTCCTAAACCACAAATGCAAAATGGCTAATATTGCCTGGAGAAATGTATCTTTGTGAGTTGTACTGGAAAAAACATATTTTGTAAGGTTTGCAAAAACAAAAAGTTGTTTTTTACTCAATATGACAATAATGTTCTTAGAATCCTGAGATAATGCAAAAAAGCATGACAAATGTATTCCATCATAATTCCTAAACCAAACATGCAAAATGTCTACAAAAAAACTTAAGAAATGTGTCTGTGAGTTTTACTAGAAACAATTTCTTTTGTAAGGTTTGCAAACACACAAGTTATTTTTTTTACTCAATATGACTGTGTGACTGCCACGCTCAATATGTCAGTTATTTAAACATAACTCCTAAACTACACATTAAAAATGGCTAATAATGTCTCAAATGATGCATTCTTGTGAGTTTTGCTCGATACATATGCTTTTTTGAGGCTTGCAAACACAAAAAGTAGTTTTTTACTCAATATGACAATTATGTTCTTAGAATCCTGAGATAATGCGAAAAAAGTAATAAAAATGTATTCAATCATAATTCCTAAACCAAACATGCAAATTGTCTAAAAATGCCTGTAATATTGAATCCTTGTGAGTTTTACTAGAATCAGTTGTTTTTGTAAGGTTTGCAAATACAAAAATTAGGTTTTACTCACTATGACAGTATACTGTCACACTCAATATGACAGTTATTAAACATAACTAGTAAACCGCCCATGCAAAATGGCTATAAATGTCTGAAATAATGCATCATTGGGAGTTTTACTCCAAACACATGCTTTTTTAAGGCCTGCAAACACAAAAAGTAGTTTTTTACTCAATATGACTGTAATGTTCTTAGAATCCTGAGATAATGCGAAAAAAGCAATACAAATGTATTCAAGCATAACTCCTAAACAACAGATCCAAAAGGGCTAATAATACCTGGAGATATGTATCTTTGTCAGTTTTACTAAAAAAAATAATGTTTTGTAAGGATTGCAAAGACACAAGTTAGTTTTTTTATTCAATATGACAGTATAACTGTCATACTAAATATGAAAGTTATATAAAAATAACTCCAAAACCAAACATGCATTATGTCTAAAAATGCCTGTATTATGGAATATATGTGAGTTTTACCAGAATCGGGTATTTTGGTAAGGTTTACAAATAAAAAATTATGTTTTACTCATAATGACAGTATAACTGCCACAAACAATATGACAGTTTTTTCAAACATAACTCCTTAACCACAAATGCAAAATGGCTAATATTGCCTGGAGAAATGTAACTTTGTGAGTTTTACTGGAAAAAACATATTTTGTAAGGTTTGCAAAAACAGAAAGTGGTTTTTTACTCAATATGACAATCATGTTCCTAGAATCCTGAGATAATGCGAAAAAAGCAATAAAAATGTATTCCATCATAATTCCTAAACCAAACATGCAAGATGTCTAAAAATGAATTAAGAAATGTATCTTCGTGAGTTTTACTAGAAACATTTTCTTTTGTAAGGTTTACAAACACACAAGTTAATTCTTTTTACTAATATGACAGTTTAACTGCCACGCTATATGTAAGTTATTTAAACATAACTCCTAAACTACACATGAAAAAAGGCTAATAATGCCTCAAATAATGCATTCTTGTGAGTTTTGCTCGAAACATATGCTTTTTTAAGGCTTGCAAACACAAAAAGTAGTTTTTTACTCAATATGACAATAATGTTCTTAGAATCCTGAGATAATGCGAAAAAAGCAATACAAATGTATTCAATCATAATTCCTAAACCAAACATGCAACTTGTCTAAAAATGCCTGTAATATTGAATCCATGTGAGTTTTACTAGAATAAGTTGTTTTTGTAATGTTTACAAATACAAAAATTGGGTTTTACTCACTATGACAGTATACTGTCACACTCAATATGACAGTTATTAAACATAACTAGTAAACCACACATGCAAAATGGCTAATAATGCCTGAAATAATGCATCATTAGGAGTTTTACTCTAAACATATGCTTTTTTAAGGCTTGCAAAAACAAAAAGTAGTTTTTTACTCAATATGACAATAATGTTCTTAGATTATCTGAGAAAATGCGAAAAAAGCAATAAAAATGTATTCCATCATAATTCCTAAACCAAACATGCAACATGTCTAAAAATGCCTGTAATATTGAATCCATGTGAGTTTTACTAGAATCAGATAATTTTTGTAAGATTTGCAAATACAAAAATTAGGTTTTACTCACTATGACAGTATACTGTCACACGCAATATGAGAGTTATTAAACATAACTAGTAAACCACCCATGCAAAACGGCTAAAAATGTCTGCAATTATGCATCATTGGGAGTTTTACTCCAAACTTATGCTTTTTTACGGCCTGCAAACACAAAAAGTAATTTTTTACTCAATATGACTGTAATGTTCTTAGAATCCTGAGATAATGCAAAAAAAGCAATACAAATGTATTCAAACATAACTCTTAAACAACAGATGCAAAATGGCTAATAATACCTTGAGATATGTATCTTTGTTAATTTTACTAGAAAAATATTCTTTCTTTTGCAAAGACACAAGTTAGTTTTTTTTATTCAATATGACAGTATAACTGTCATACTAAAAATTAAAGTTATATAAACGTAACTCCAAAACCAAACATGCATTATGTCTAAAAATGCCTGTAATATTGAATCTATGTGAGTTTTACCAGAATCAGGTATTTTGGTAAGGTTTACAAATACAAAAATTATGTTTTACTCATAATGACAGTATAACTGCCACACACAATATGACAGTTTTGTCAAACATAACTCCTAAACCACAAATGCAAAATGGCTAATATTGCCTGGAGAAATGTATCTTTGTGAGTTTTACTGGAAAAAACAAATTTTGTAAGGTTTGCAAAAACAAAAAGTTGTTTTTTACTCAATATGACAATAATGTTCTTAGAATCCTTAGATAATGCGAAAAAAGCATGACAAATGTATTCCATCATAATTCCTAAACCAAACATGCAAAATGTCTACAAAGAAAATTAAGAAATGTGTCTTTGCGAGTTTTACTAGAAACAATTTCTTTTGTAAGGTTTTCAAACACTAGTTATTTTTTTTACTCAATACAACAGTGTAACTGCCACGCTCAATATATCAGTTATTTAAACATAACTCCTAAACTACACATTAAAAATGGCTAATAATGCCTCAAATATTGCATTCTTGTGAGTTTTGCTCGAAACATATGCATTTTTGAGGCTTGCAAACACAAAAAGTAGTTTTTTACTCAATATGACAATTATGTTCTTATTATCTTGAGATAATGCGAAAAAAGCAAGAAAAATGTATTCAATCATAATTCCTAAACCAAACATGCAAAATGTCTAAAAATGCCTGTAATATTGAATCCTTGTGAATTTTACTAGAATCAGTTGTTTTTGTAAGGTTTGCAAATACAAAAATTAGGTTTTACTCACTATGACAGTATACTGTCACACGCAATATGACAGTTATTAAACATAAGTAGTAAACCACACATGCAAAATGGCTAATAATGCCTGAAATAATGCATCATTGGGAGTTTTACTCTAAACATATGCTTTTTTAAGGCTTGCAAAAACAAAAAGTAGTTTTTTTACTCAATATGACAGTAATGTTCTTGGAATCCTGAGAAAATGCGAAAAAAAGCAATACAAATGTATTCAAACATAACTCCTAAACAACACATGCAAAATGGCTAATAAAGCTTAGAGACAGGTCTCTTTGTTAGTTTTACTAGAAAAATGATCTTTTGTAAGGTTTGCAAAGACACAAGTTAGTTTTTTTAATTCAATACGACAGTATAACTGTCATACAGAATATGAAAGTAATTTGAACATAACTCCAAAACCAACTATGCAATCCGTTAAAAAGGCCTGTGATACATGTGAGTTTTACTAGAAACAGTTTTTTGTAAGGTTTGCAAATACAAAAATTAGGTTGTACTCACTATGACAGTATACTGTCACATTTAATATGACAGTTTTTAAACATAACTCCTAAACAACACATGCAAAATTGCTAATAATGACTGGAGAAATGTATCTTTGTTAGTTTTACTAGGATAATGATCTTTTGTACGGATTGCAAAGACACAAGTTGGTCGTTTTACTCAATATGACTACATATGAAAGTTATCTAAACATTACTCCAAAATTCAAACATGCAATATGTCTAAAAATGCCTGTAATATTGAATATATGTGACTTTTACCAGAATCAGGTATTTTGGTAAAGTTCACAAATACAAAAATTAGGTGTTACTCATATGACAGTTTTACTGCCACATTCAATATGACAGTTATTTAAACATAACTCTTGAACCACACGTGTAAAATGGCTAATAATGCCTGGAAAATTTATGTTTGTGAGTTTTACTGAAAAAAATAGTTTGTAAGGTTTGTAAAGACACACGTTAGTTTTTTTTACTCAATATGACAGTATAACTGTCATACTAAATATGAAAGTTATATAAACCTAACTCCAAAAGCAAACATGCATTATGTCTAAAAATGCCTGTAATATTGTATTCATGTGAGTTTAACTAGAATCAGTTGTTTTTGTAAGGTTTGCAAATACAATATATGGGTTTTTCTTAATATGACAGTATACTGTCACACTCAATCTGACACTTATTTAAACATAACTCCTAAACCACACATGCAAAACGGCTAATAATGCCTGGAGAAATGTATCTTTGTGAGTTTTACTACAAAAAATATATTTTGTAAGGTTTGCAAAGACACAAGTTAGTTGTTTCACTAAATATGACGGTATCATACTAAATCTAATTTGCTTCCGCTTATCCGAGGTCGGGTTGCGGGGGCAGCAGCCTAAGCAGAGAAGCCCAGACTTCCCTCTCCCCAGCCACTTTGTCCAGCTCTTCTCGGGGGATCCCGAGGCATTCCCAGGCCAGCCGGGAGACATAGTCTTCCAAATGTGTCCTGGGTCTTCCCCGTGGCCTCCTGCCGGTCGGACTTGCCCTAAACACCTCCCTAGGGAGGCGTTCGGGTGGCATCCTGAGCAGATGCCCGAACCACCTCATCTGGCTCCTCTCAATGTGGAGGAGCAGCAGCTTTACTCTGAGTTCCTCCCGGATGACAGAGCTTCTCACCCTATCTCTAGGGAGAGACCCGCCACCCGGCGGAGGAAACTCATTTCGGCCGCTTGTACCCGTGATCTTGTCCTTTCGGTCATAACCCAAAGCTCATGACCATAAGTGAATTGGGAACGTAGATCGACCGGTAAATTGAGAGCTTTGCCTTACAGCTCAGCTCCTTCTTCACCACAACGGATCGATACAGCGTCCTCATTACTGAAGATGCCGCAGCGATCCGCCTGTGGATCTCACGATCCACTGTTCCCTCACTCGTGAACAAGACTCCTAGGTTCTTGAACTCTTCCACTTGGGGCAAGATCTCCTCCCCAACCTGTAGATGGCACTCCACCCTTTTCCGGGCGAGAACCATGGACTCAGACTTGGAGGTGCTGATTCTCATCCCAGTCGCTTCACATTCGGCTGCGAACCGATCCAATGAGAGCTGAAGATCCTGGCCAGTTGAAGCCATCAGGACCACATTATCTGCAAAAAGCAGAGACCTGATCCTGCAGCCACCAAACCGAACAAGGGAATCACCCGAGGGAGCCCTCTCCAGTACTCCCTCAAGGGAATCCAAATAAGTGGGTACTCTGAGCTGCTGTTTGGTGCGTAAACACAAACAACAGTCAGGACCCGTCCCCCAACCCGAAGGCGGAGGAAGCTACCACCTCGTCTACTGTGTTAAAGTCCAACGTGCAGGCTTTGAGCCGGGTTGGCAACAAGAATTGCCACCCCAGCCTGTCGCTCTCATTGCTTGCAATGCCAGAGTGGAAGAGAGTCCGGCCCCTCTAAGAGAACAGGTTCCAGAGCCCTTGCTGTGCGTAGAAGTGAGTCCAACAATATCTAGCCGGAACTTCTCCTTCCCTCCCAGCGAGGTGACGTTCCACGTCTCAAGAGCTAGCTTATGTCGCCGATGATTGGACCGCCAAGTGCCCTGCCTTCGGCTGCTGCCCAGCTCACACTGCACCCGACCTCTATGACGCAGCCCATGAGTGGTGAGGCCATTGGAGGGGGGACCCACATTGCCTCTTCCAGCTGAGCCTGAGTCCCATGGGGACAGGCTCAGCCATCGTGCCCCACCTCTGGGCCTGGCTCCAGAGGGGAGCCCCGATGACCCGCGTCAGGGCGAGGAAAAATCTAGGTCCTCGATTTGTACTTCTCATAAAGGTCTTTGAGCTGCTTTTTGTCTGATCTCTCACCTAGGACCTGTTTGTCTGGGAGACCCTACCAGGGGGCATAGAAGCCCAAGCACCGATGGATGGACGAGTGTAATATTGTATCTATGTGAGTTTTATTAGAATCAGTTTTTTTGTAAGGTTTGCAAATACAAAAATTAGGTTTTACTCACTATGACAGTATACTGTCACACTCAATATGACAGTTTTTAAACATAACTCCTAAACAACACATGCGAAATTGCTAATAATGACTGGAGAAATGTATCTTTGTTAGTTTTACTAGAATAATGATCTTTTGTATGGTTTGCAAAGACACAAGTTGGTTGTTTTACTCAATATGACTACATATGAGAGTTATATGAACATTACTCCAAAATTCAAACATGCAATATGTCTAAAAATGCCTGTAATATTGAATCTATGTGAGTTTTACCAGAATCAGGTATTTTGGTAAGGTTTACAAATACAAAAATTAGGTGCCATATTCAATATGACAGTTATTTAAACATAACTCTTAAACCACACATGGGGCGGCGTGGCGAAGTTGGTAGAGTGGCCGTTCCAGCAATCGGAGGGTTGCTGGTTACTGGGGTTCAATCCCCACCTTCTACCATCCTAGTCACGTCCGTTGTGTCATTGGGCAAGACACTTCACCCTTGCTCCTGATGGCTGCTGGTTAGCGTCTTGCATAGCAGCTCCCGCCATCAGTGTGTGAATGTGTGTGTGAATGGGTGAATGTGGAAATACTGTCAAAGCGCTTTGAGTACCTTGAAGGTAGAAAAGCGCTATACAAGTATAACCCATTTATCATTTATTATTTTACATATAAAATGGCTAATATTGCCTGGAAAATTTATCTTTGTGAGTTTTACTGAAAAAAAAATATTTTGTAAGGTTTGGAAAGACACAAGTTAGTTTTTTTACTCAATATGACAGTATAACTGTATTACTAAATATGAAAGTTATATAAACATTACTCCAAAAGCAAACATGCATTATGTCTAAAAATGCTTGTAATATTGTATTCATGTGAGTTTAACTAGAATCAGTTGTTTTTGTAAGGTTTGCAAATACATCATATGGGTTTTTCTCACTATGACAGTATACTGTCAAACTCAATCTGACAGTTATTTAAACATAACTCCTAAACCACACATGAAAATGGCTAATAATGCCTGGAGAAATGTATCTTTGTGAGTTTTACTAGAAAAAATATATTTTGTAAGGTTTGCAAAGACACAAGTTAGTTGTTTTACTCAATATGACAGTATAACTGTCATACTAAATCCATCCATCCATCCATCCATGTTCTTCCGCTTATCCGAGGTCGGGTTGCGGGGGCAGCAGCGTAAGCAGAGAAGCCCAGACTTTCCTCTCCCCAGCCACTTTGTCCAGCTCTTCTCGGGGGATCCCGAGGCATTCCCAGGCCAGCCGGGAGACATAGTCTTCCAAATGTGTCCTGGGTCTTCCCCGTGGCCTCCTGCCGGTCGGACTTGCTCTAAACACCTCCCTAGGGAGGCGTTCGGGTGGCATCCTGAGCAGATGCCCGAACCACCTCATCCGGCTCCTCTCAACGTGGAGGAGCAGCAGCTTTACTCTGAGTTCCTCCCGGATGACAGAGCTTCTCACCCTATCTCTAGGGAGAGACCCGCCACCCGGCGGAGGAAACTCATTTCGGCCGCTTGTACCCGTGATCTTGTCCTTTCGGTCATAACCCAAAGCTCATGACCACAGGTGAATTGGGAACGTAGATCGACCGGTAAATTGAGAGCACAGGTGAATTGGGAACATATATCGACCGGTAAATTAAAAGCTTTGCCTTACGGCTCAGCTCCTTCTTCACCACAACGGATCGATACAGCGTCCTCACTACTGAAGATGCCGCACCGATCCGCCTGTGGATCTCACGATCCACTGTTCCCTCACTCGTGAACAAGATTCCTAGGTTCTTGAACTTTTCCACTTGGGGCAAGATCTCCTCCCCAACCTGTAGATGGCACTCCACCCTTTTCCGGGCGAGAACCATGGACTCAGACTTGGAGGTGCTGATTCTCATCCCAGTCGCTTCACACTCGGCTGCAAACCGATCCAATGAGAGCTGAAGATCTTGGCCAGTTGAAACCATCAGGACCACATTATCTGCAAAAAGCAGAGACCTAATCCTGCAGCCACCAAACCGGATCCCCTCAACACCATGACTGCGCCTAGAAATTCTGTCCATAAAAGTTATGAACAGAATCGGTGACAAAAGGGCAGCCTTGGCGGAGTCCAAACACTCACTGGAAAGGGGTCCGACTTACTGCCGGCAATGCGGACCAAGCTCTGACACTCATCATACAGGGAGCGACCCGCCACAATCAGACAGTCCGATACCCCATACTCTCTGAGCACTCCCCACAGGACTTCCCGGGATACGGTCGAATGCCTTCTCAGTCCACAAAGCATATGTAGACTGGTTAGGCAAACTCCCATGCACACTCAAGGACCCTGCCGAAAATATAAAGCTGGTCTAGAGTTCCACGACCAGGACGAAAACCACACTGTTCATCCTGGATCCGAGGTTCGACTATCCGGCGTAGCCTCCTCTCCAGTACACATGAAAAGACCTTACCGGGAAGGCTGAGGAGTGTGATCCACGATAGCTGGAACACACCCTCCGGTTCCCCTTCTTAAAGAGAGGAGCCACCACCCCGGTCTCCCAATCCAGAGGTACCGCCCCCAATGTCCACGCCATGTTGCAGAGTCTTGTCAACCAAGACAGCCCCACAGCATCCAGAGCCTTAAGGATCTCATCCACCTTGCCACCGAGGAGCTTTTTAACTACCTCAGCAACTTCAGCCCCAGAAATAGGAGAACCCACCACAGATTCCCCAGGCACTGCTTAATCATAGGAAGACATGTTGGTGGGATTGAGGAGGTCTTCGAAGTATTCCCTCCACCGATCCACAACAGCCGCAGTAGAGGTCAGCAGCACACCTTACACGGTGTTGACAGTAAACTGACCCCCCCCCCCCCCCCCGCCCCGCCCCAGATAGGCTCTTTCTTCAGTTTGACGGTTTCCCTCACTGCTGGTGTCCACCAGCGGGTTCTAAGATTACCGCCACAACATGCACCAAACACCTTGAGGCCACAGCTCCAATCAGCCACCTCGACAAGAGAGGCACGGAAAATGGTCCAGCACCTCCCTCGTGACATGTTCAAAGTTCTTCCGGAGGTGGGAATTGAAACTCTCTCTGACAGGAGACTCTGCTAGGCGTTCTCAGCAGACCCTCACAATGCATTTGGGCCTGCCAGGTCTGTCCAGCATGCTCCCCCACCTTCGGAGCCAGCTCACCACCAGGTGGTGATCGGTAGAAAGCTCTGCCCTTCTCGTCACCCGAGTGTCCAAAACATGAGGCCGCAAATCCGATGACACAACTACAAAGTCAATCATGGAACTGCGGCCGAGGGTGTCCTGGTGCCAAGTTCACATATGGACACCCTTATGTTTGAACATTGTGTTTGTTATGGACAATCCGTGACGAGTACAAAAGTCCAATAACAAAGCACCACTTGGGTTCAGATCCGGGTGGCCATTTTTCCCAATCACGCCTCTCCAGGTTTCACTGTCGTTGCCAACATGAGCGTTGAAGCCCCCCAGCAGAACAAGGGAATCACCCGAGGGAGCACTCTCCAGTACTCCCTCAAGGGAATCCAAAGAAGTGGGTACTCTGAGTTGCTGTTTGGTGCGTAAACACAAACAACAGTCAGGACCCGTCCCCCAACCCGAAGGCGGAGGAAGCTACCATCTCGTCTACTGTGTTAAAGTCCAACGTGCAGGCTTTGAGCCGGTGGCAACAAGAATTGCCACCCCAGCCTGTCGCCTCTCATTGCTTGCAATGCCAGAGTGGAAGAGAGTCCGGCCCCTCTGGAGAGAACATGTTCCAGAGCCCTTGCTGTGCGTAGAAGTGAGTCCAACAATATCTAGCCGGAACTTCTCCTTCCCTCCCAGCGAGGTGACGTTTCACGTCTCAAGAGCTAGCTTATGTCGCCGATGATTGGACCGCCAAGTGCCCTGCCTTCGGCTGCTGCCCAGCTCACACTGCACCCGACCTCTATGATCCAGCCCATGAGTGGTGAGCCCATTGGAGGGCGGACCCACATTGCCTCTTCGAGCTGAGCCTGAGTCCCATGGGGACAGGCCCGGCCACCAGGCGCTCGCCATCGTGCCCCACCTCTGGGCCTGGCTCCAGAGGGGATTCCCGGTGACCCGCGTCAGGGCGAGGAAAAATCTAGGTCCTCGATTTGTACTTCTCATAAAGGTCTTTTAGCTGCTTTTTGTCTGATCCCTCACCTAGGACCTGTTTGTCTGGGAGACCCTACCAGGGGGCATAGAAGCCCAAGTACCGATGGATGGACGAGCGATAACCTGCTGCCACCTGGCCGCCGCAGCTAAATCCATCCTACTGGTGTGTTTTTGATAACAAGGTAATTCCCGTGCAATCAGAGTCACTTGTACCTTGATGTGTCATTTTCTGTTTGAATTGCTTTATATATATATTCATAAAGTCCGAAATTAAATAGCGTCACAGTCAGCATCACAGACACTATCGTTGACCACATGTACCGCCGCATGCTAGCTAGCTAAGTTTTCTTCATTTTTGTCATAGTGATCAAATGTCATAGTCATCTCAAAACGATGATAACTTGCAACATATGTGCTACGACTTGCGTATGTTAGACACATGCGAAGTCTCAGTTGAATCGTTTAAGTGTGCTTTCCCTGAATGCACAACAGTTTTTTCCAACTTCTCAGCCTTCAAAACTCACAGCCGTCACCATAAATATGGCAAGAGTAGGACTGATCTGTATAGCGCAGAAGGTTTACTTTGTAATATTGTCTCATGTAGAGCGAAGTGCGATGATATACGGGGCCTTCTCCTGCATTTGAAAAGTCATATTACCGAAGGTAGGACAGTTACGTGCCCCTTCAGTCAATGTGAAAAAAGATTTACAGTCAAGTCTACTTTCACATCGCACGTGTCAAGGAAGCTCTACGGCTACACTGAACGAAGTTTGACTTGCTCAATAGAAAATCCAAGCAGCTCCTGTGCAACACTGATGATGACTATTTTGATACGCAACTTGAGAATTCAGGATATTCCTGTTATGAAGACATGGAGGTCTACCCCGAAAAAAACAGATGAAGGTCAATTTCTCAGAAACGTAGCCTTGTTTTTTATGAAACTACAAGCGAAATTGCTACTTCCATCCTCTACTGTTCAAACCATCATTGATCACTAGCAAGAATTACATGACACAAATCAGTCACTTTTGCTGTCCAAACTTAAAGACAAGTTGACACTGCTTGGGCTTGATGAAGCCGCTGTAAGTACTGTGATTGATACCCTGAAAAGTGAGGATCTCCACAGTGCCAGCAATACACACACACTCAAAACTGACCATAAAAGAAAAACGTTTTACAAAAATAACTTTAAATATGTGGAGCCACTCCCAATTTGTCTTGGTCAGAATGAATCAGGCAAAGAATGTTTTCTACAATATGTGCCAGTGAAAAACACCATTGGGTCACTGTTATCCTTAAAGTCTGTGAGGTAGCAAATACAGCGAGTAAAAACTAGAATCCAACCTGATAATGTTATTCAGGATTTGTGGGATGGCACAAATATTTAAAAGAACATGCTGCTCAAAGACAGGACAGACAGCTTAGGCATAATTCTTTATCAAGATTCCTTTGAAGTGGCAAATCCACTAGGGTCTGGAAGGAAAAAGCACAAGATTGTCAACAAGCTGTCCCACGACTCTGGTCGCTTTGGTGTAGAACACATTAAAGCCTTCTACAGAAAGCTAGGAGTATCCAACAATGATTTCAAATTAGAAATTGTCACAGCTGATGAGGTGCTTAAAAAATTGAGCGTGCTCCACCCAAACAAGGCCACCGGCCTTGATAATATTCCCTTCAGATTCCTCACGGACTCTTCCTCCATCATCACGCACATAATAAACCTTTCAATTTCACACGGCGAAGTACAAAAAGATTTCAAGACAGCAAGAGTAACTCCCCTCTTTGAAAAAGGAAGCAAATTGGAACCTGGCAACTACCAACCTGTTTCTATTCTCAGTTCCATTTCGAAAGTAATGGAAAAAATCGTTTATGATCAGGTTGATAGTTGCCTTGCCACTAATAAACTCATATACAAATTCCAATCCGGCTTCAGAACTAACCACTCCACTGACACATGCCTTCTCTATCTGACCGACCACATCAAACATGAGGTGGACGCGGGCAAATACTGCGGCATGGTCATGCTGGACCTTCAGAAGGCATTTGACACCGTTCACCAGGCTATACTGTTGGATAAGCTCAGAGCAATCGGATTTAACAAAACCTCATCGAGCTGGATGCAATCTTACTTGAGGGGAGAGAACAGGTGGTAGAGGTGAACGGCACCGTGCCCCCCCCCCCTCTCAGTGAGCTGTGGAGTCCCCCAAGGCAGAATATTGGGGCCTTTACTGTTCCCAATATACATAAACGACTTGTCATCGGCATGCAACTGTGAATTGTTCTTGTTTGCGGATGACTTGGCCTTGCTGGTATCAGACAAGGGACAAGTCACAGGTGGAGAAAATCCTCAGTGCTGAACTCTGTAGAACTTGCACCTGGCTCGCTGACAACAAGCTATCCATACACTTGGGTAAAACGGAATCCATCCTGTTTGGGTCCCACATCAACCATCAGAAAGTCAATGACTTCACTATAAAAGTAGGTGTCATTGTTATCACCAGGAAGGATGAGGTCACCTACCTATGTTCCGTTCTAGAGGCTAATCTTTCCTGCGATAAAATGGCAACCAAGCTAATCAAAAAGGTCAACCAACGAACGAGATTTCTCTATAGAATCTCCTCTCTGGTCAACAAAAGCACCATGAGGATTCTGGCGGGAACTCTCGTTCAACCCTTTTTCGATTAAGCATGCACCTCCTGGTACCCTAGCCCCTCCAAAACCCTCAATTCTAAACTACAAACAAGCCAGTCAGATTACTTCTAGACCTCCATCCCAGATCCCACCTCACTCCTACCCACTTCTCAAAAGTGGGCTGGCTCAGGGTGGAGGACAGAGTAAAACAACTTGCACTGAGCCTAGTCTATAAAATCTACTACACCTCCCTGATACTGAAGTACATGTCAAACTACTTCCTTAACGTTAATGACCGCCATAACCGCAACACCAGGGGGAGCTCCACTAACCACATTAAACCCAGATTCCGATCTAATAAAGGTCTTAACTCATTCTCTTTCTATGCCACATCAATGTGGAATGGGCTCCCAACAGGTATAAAAGAAAGGGTATCTCTATCCTCCTTCAAAACCGCAATAAAAGTACACCTCCAGACAGCTACAACCCTAAACTAACACCCTCCCCGGATTGTTAATAATCAAATGTAAACAATTAATGCAGATACTTTTTCTTGTGCCTTCTGAGCTCTCTCTCTCTCTCTCTCTATCCACTACTTGCTGTACATATCCTACCAAGTCAGACCTACAATGTTCCAATATCCATTTCTCTGTTCCCAATTGTTGATGACTGATGATAACAACTAAACCTAACCCTTCCCCTCCCCCTCCACACCCCGGATTGTAAATAATGTAAATAATTAAATGTGATTATCTTGTGTGATGACTGTATTATGATAATAGTATATATCTGGTAGTGTATATCTGTATCATGAATCAATTTAAGTGGATCCCGACTTCAACAAGTTGAAAAACTTATTTGGGTGTTACCATTTAGTGGTCAATTGTACGGAATATGTACTTCACTGTGCAACCTACTAATAAAAGTCGCAATCAATCAATCAATCAAAGTCTGGCCTTCATGACAAGAGCCTAAATCTCTAATGTGAGTGACTTCATTAGATACTTTGCTCGCCAGGAAATAGTAGCAACAGGACTACTGCAATTTAACGACAAGCCTCAAAATTTCAGAGCTTGAAAACGCTCCTTTAAAAATGCAATAAATGGATTAGATTTAACAACAAGTGAGGAGATGGACTTGATGTTAAAGTGGCTTGGCAAAGAATCCTCTGAACACGTAGAACAAATTAGAGCCATACACATTAACAACCCAACCAAAGGTCTCAATATGATGTGGGACAGGCTTGAGCAATGTTATGGCTCAGTTGAAGTGATGAGGATACACTCTTCCAAGGAATTGATATGTTCCCCAAAATCACATCCAAAGACTACACAAAACTAAGGAAGTTTAGTGACCTGCTCATGGAAATACAGAGTGCTAAAGCTGAATTGAGACCTTCCTGGTCTTGTGTTTTTGGATACCGCAAGAGGTCTAAAGCCAATTGTGCAGAAACTTCCCTTCAATTTGCAAGAAAGGTGGATCACAGTAGGAGCTAAATACAAATGCGCACAACGTGTCCCCTTCCCACCATTCAATGTTTTTGTAGACTTTGTAACGCAAGAAGCTAACTCAAGAAATGACCCAAGCTTTAACTTTACATCGTTCCCTGACGTACCTAAACTCGACAAACTGCCTTGGAGAGCATATAAACAAAAATAAATTTAAATGCACAACACTGATGTTGTCTCCCGTTACAATTTAGATACACAAAGAACGGCAAACAAAGCTGTTAACAGCGACAAGCTTTGCCCAATTCACATGAAACCTCATCCCCTCTCGAAGTGCAGATCATTTCGAATGAAAACACTCGGTGATCGAAAAGCATTCTTAAAAGAGAACCACATTTGCTTCAAATGCTGTTCTTCATCTACACACAATGCAAAAAACTGTATGGTCAAGATACAGTGCTCTGAGTGTCTTGATGAAAAACACTGCACTGCTCTTCACCCAGGACCAGCACCCTGGTTTAAAGAAACTGAACCTGCAGCAGAGTATGGCGGGGAAAGTGACTCCGCTAAGTCGGAGGAGATCACGTCCAAGTGCACACAGGTTTGTGCCGTGAACGAAGCAGGCAGATCCTGCTCTAAAATTAGTCTTGTTAAAGTGTACCCAGCAGGCCATCCTGAACAAGCAGTAAGGCTCTATGCCATCCATGATGAACAAAGTAACAGGTCGTTAGTATGTCCTGAGTTTTTTTAATTGTTCAATGACCGTGGCCCTAGTTCCCCTTACTCACTAAGGACATGTGCTGGTACTAAAAAAGCAATGGGCAGGAGAGCTACAGGATATGTAGTGGCAGCCTTGGATGGTTCAGTCCACATCCCATTGCCTAGCCTCATTGAATGTATAAATATCCCAAACGATAGAGATGAAATTCCCACACCCAGTGCAGCTATGCAACACAGTCACCTAAAGTCAGTAGCTCACCTTATCCCTGACCTGGACACTAATGCCCCTATACTCATGCTTCTCGGACGGGATGTTGTTAGAGTTCACAAAGTCCATAAACAGATAAGTGGCCTTAACAACGCACCCTATGCACATAAATTGGACCTCGGGTGGGTCATAGTAGTAAACGTGTGTTTAGGTGATGTCCACAAAACTCTCGCTGTGAAGACGCTGTTCACAAATACAACTGAGAAGGTTTCGTCCTACAATGTTTGAGCCATGCCCCAATGTATTTAATGTAATAGCGAGACATTGTGAGCTACAAGTTCCATTCAGCTTCAGCACTCAACTTGTGGATAGCGCTTGTGAACCTGATCATTTAGGATGTAATGTGTTCAAACAAACCAGACATGACAATTACATCGCACCCTCCATTCAGGACAAAGCCTTCTTGAAAATAATGTAAGAAGGATACAGACAAGAGCTGGACAGCTCCATTACAATTCAAGTCACCACGTCAAAAACTCCCTAACAACAGAATTTCACTATTTAATTACAGTAACCTAATGGCAGCTAATGGTTCCAGTATAAAACTGTTTTTTAAAAACTGCTATGCAGTATGAATACATTTGCATAGCAGTTTTTAAAAACAGTTTTATACTGGAACCATTAGCTGCCAGTAGGTTACTGTAATTAAATGGTGACATTTCTTACATTGTGAGATAATGTGAAAAAAAGCAATAAAAACTGATTCAAACAACTCCTAAACCAAACATGCAAAATGTCTAAAAATGCCTGTAATATTGAATATATGTGAGTTTCACAAGAAACAGTTGTTTTTGTAAGGTTTGCAAATAAAAAAAATTGGTTTTAAACATAATGACAGTATAACTGCCACGCTCAATATGAAACCACACATGAAAATTGTCTAATAATGAATTAAGAAATGTATCTTTGTGAGTTTTACTAGAAACATTTTCTTTTGTAAGGTTTGCAAACACAAAAGTTATTTTTTTTACTCAATATGACAGTAAAACTGCCACGCTCAATATGTCAGTTATTTAAACATAACTGCTAAACTACACATGAAAAATGGCTAATAATGCCTCAAATAATGCATTCTTGTGAGTTTTGCTCGAAACATATGCTTTTTTAAGGCTTACAAACACAAAAAGTAGTTTTTTACTCAATATGACAATAATGTTCTTGGATTATCTGAGAAAATGCGAAAAAAGCAATAAAAATGTATTCCATCATACTTCCTAAACCAAACATGCAACATGTCTAAAAATGCCTGTAATATTGAATCCATGTGAGTTTTACTAGAATCAGATAATTTTTTGTAAGGTTTGCAAATACAAAAATTAGGTTTTACTGACTATGACAGTATACTGTCACACTCAATATGAGAGTTATTAAACATGCATAATGGCTAAAAATGTCTGAAAGTATGCATCATTGGGAGTTTTACTCCAAACATATGCTTTTTTACGGCCTGCAAACACAAAAAGTAATTTTTTACTCAATATGACTGTAATGTTCTTAGAATCCTGAGATAATGCAAAAAAAGCAATACAAATGTATTCAAACATAACTCCTAAACAACAGATGCAAAATGGCTAATAATACCTTGAGATATGTATCTTTGTTAATTTTACTAGAAAAATATTCTTTCCTTTGCAAAGACACAAGTTAGTTTTTTTTATTCAATATGACAGTATAACTGTCATACTAAAAATTAAAGTTATATAAACATAACTCCAAAATCAAACATGCATTATGTCTAAAAATGCCTGTAATATTGAATCTATGTGAGTTTTACCAGAATCAGGTATTTTGGTAAGATTTACAAATACAAAAATTATGTTTTACTCATAATGACAGTATAACTGCCACACACAATATGACAGTTTTGTCAAACATAACTCCTAAACCACAAATGCAAAATGGCTAATATTGCCTGGAGAAATGTATCTTTGTGAGTTTTACTGGAAAAAACATATTTTGTAAGGTTTGCAAAAACAAAAAGTTGTTTTTTACTCAATATGACAATAATGTTCTTAGAATCCTGAGATAATGCGAAAAAAGCATGACAAATGTATTCCATCATAATTCCTAAACCAAACATGCAAAATGTCTACAAAAAAAATTAAGAAATGTATCTTTGTGAGTTTTACTAGAAACTATTACTTTTGTAAGGTTTGCAAACACACAAGTTATTTTTTTTACTCAATATGACTGTGTAACTGCCACGCTCAATATGTCAGTTATTTAAACATAACTCCTAAACTACACATTAAAAATGGCTAACAATGCCTCAAATGATGCATTCTTGTGAGTTTTGCTCGATACATATGCTTTTTTGAGGCTTGCAAACACAAAAAGTAGTTTTTTACTCAATAAGACAATTATGTTCTTAGAATCTTGAGATAATGCGAAAAAAGCAATAAAAATGTATTCAATCATAATTCCTAAACCAAACATGCAAAATGTCTAAAAATGCCTGCAATATTGAATCCTTGTGAGTTTTACTAGAATCAGTTGTTTTTGTAAGGTTTGCAAATAAAAAAATTAGGTTTTACTCACTATGACAGTATACTGTCACACTCAATATGACAGTTATTAAACATAACTAGTAAACCGCCCATGCAAAATGGCTATAAATGTCTGAAATAAAGCATCATTGGGAGTTTTACTCCAAACATATGCTTTTTTAAGGCCTGCAAACACAAAAAGTAGTTTTTTACTCAATATGACTGTAATGTTCTTACAATCCTGAAATAATGCAAAAAAAGCAATACAAATGTATTCAAACATAACTCATAAACAACAGATGTAAAATGGCTGATAATACCTGGAGATATGTATCTTTGTTAGTTTTACTAGAAAAATAATCTTTTGTAAGAATTGCAAAGACACAAGTTAGTTTTTTTATTCAATATGACAGTATAACTGTCATACTAAATATGAAAGTTATATAAAAATAACTCCAAAACCAAACATGCATTAAGTCTAAAAATGCCTGTAATATGGAATATATATGAGTTTTACCAGAATAAGGTATTTTGGTAAGGTTTACAAATACAAAAATTATGTTTTACTCATAATGACAGTAAAACTGCCACAAACAATATGACAGTTTTTTCAAACATAACTCCTTAACCACAAATGCAAAATGGCTAATATTAACTGGAGAAATGTAACTTTGTGAGTTTTACTGGAAAAAACATATTTTGTAAGGTTTGCAAAAACAGAAAGTAGTTTTTTACTAAATATGACAATTATGTTCTCAGAATCCTGAGATAATGCGAAAAAAGCAATAAAAATGTATTCCATCATAATTCCTAAACCAAACATGCAAGATGTCTAAAAATGAATTAAGAAATGTATCTTCGTGAGTTTTACTAGAAACATTTTCTTTTGTAAGGTTTGCACACACGTTAATTTTTTTTACTAATATGACAGTTAAACTGCCACGCTCAATATGTAACTCCTAAACTACACATGAAAAATGGCTAATAATGCCTCAAATAATGGATTCTTGTGAGTTTTTCTCGAAACATATGCTTTTTTAAGGCTTGCAAACACAAAAAGTAGTTTTTTACTCAATATGACAATAATGTTCTTAGAATCCTGAGATAATGCGAAAAAAGCAATAAAAATGTATTCAATCATAATTCCTAAACCAAACATGCAACTTGTCTAAAAATGCCTGTAATATTGAATCCATGTGAGTTTTACTAGAATCAGTTGTTTTTGTAAGGCTTACAAATACAAAAATTAGGTTTTACTCACTATGACAGTATACTGTCACACTCAATATGACAGTTATTAAACATAACTAGTAAACCACACATTGGGAGTTTTACTCTAAACATATACTTATTTAAGGCTTGCAAAAACAAAAAGTAGTTTTTTACTCAATATGACAGTAATGTTCTTGGAATCCTGAGATAATGCGAAAAAAGCAATAAAAACGTATTCCATCATAATTCCTAAACCAAACATGCAAGATGTCTAAAAATGAATTAAGAAATGTATCTTCGTGAGTTTTACTAGAAACATTTTCTTTTGTAAGGTTTGCAAACACACAAGTTAATTTTTTTTTACTAATATGACAGTTTAACTGCCACACTCAATATGTAACTCCTAAACTACACGTGAAAAATGGCTAATAATGCCTCAAATAATGCATTCTTGTGAGTTTTGCTCGAAACATATGCTTTTTTAAGGCTTGCAAACACAAAAAGTAGTTTTTTACTCAATATGACAATAATGTTCTTAGAATCATGAGATAATGCGAAAAAAGCAACACAAATGTATTCAATCATAATTCCTAAACCAAACATGCAACTTGTCTAAAAATGCCTGTAATATTGAATCCATGTGAGTTTTACTAGAATCAGTTGTTTTTGTAAGGTTTACAAATACAAAAATTAGGTTTTACTCACTATGACAGTATACTGTCACACTCAATATGACAGTTATTAAACTTAACTAGTAAACCGCCCATGCAAAATGGCTATAAATGTCTGAAATAATGCATCATTGGGAGTTTTACTCCAAACATATGCTTTTTTAAGGCCTGCAAACACAAAAAGTAGTTTTTTACTCAATATGACTGTAAAGTTCTTAGAATCCTGAGATAATGAAAAAAAAGCAATACAAATGTATTCAAACATAACTCATAAACAACAGATGTAAAATGGCTAATAATACCTGGAGATATGTATCTTTGTTAGTTTTACTAGAAAAATAATCTTTTGTAAGAATTGCAAAGACACAAGTTAGTTTTTTTATTCAATATGACAGTATAACTGTCATACTAAATATGAAAGTTATATAAAAATAACTCCAAAACCAAACATGCATTATGTCTAAAAATGCCTGTAATATGGAATATATGTGAGTTTTACCAGAATAAGGTATTTTGGTAAGGTTTACAAATACAAAAATTATGTTTTACTCATAATGACAGTATAACTGCCACAAACAATATGACAGTTTTTTCAAACATAACTCCTTAACCACAAATGCAAAATGGCTAATATTGCCTGGAGAAATGTAACTTTGTGAGTTTTACTGGAAAAAACATATTTTGTAAGGTTTGCAAAAACAGAAAGTAGTTTTTTACTCAATATGACGATTATGTTCTTAGAATCCTGAGATAATGCGAAAAAAAGCAATAAAAATGTATTCCATCATAATTCCTAACCCAAACCTGCAAGATGTCTAAAAATTAATTAAGAAATGTATCTTCGTGAGTTTTACTAGAAACATTTTCTTTTGTAAGGTTTGCAAACACACAAGTTAATTTTTTTTTTACCAATATGACAGTTAAACTGCCACGCAGAATATGTAACTCCTAAACTACAGATGAAAAATGGCTAATAATGCCTCAAATAATACATTCTTGTGAGTTTTTGTCGAAACATATTTTTTAAGGCTTGCAAACACAAAAAGTAGTTTTTTACTCATAAGAACAATAATGTTCTTAGAATCCTGAGATAATGCGAAAAAAGCAATAAAAATGTATTCAATCATAATTCCTAAACCAAACATGCAACTTGTCTAAAAATGCCTGTAATATTGAATCCATGTGAGTTTTACTAGAATCAGTTGTTTTTGTAAGGTTTACAAATACAAAAATTAGGTTTTACTCACTATGACAGTATACTGTCACACTCAATATGACAGTTATTAAATATAACTAGTAAACCACACATGCAAAATGGCTAATAATGCCTGAAATAATGCATCATTGGGAGTTTTACTCTAAACATATGCTTTTTTAAGGCTTGCAAAAACAAAAAGTAGTGTTTTACTCAATACGACAGTAATGTTCTTGGAATCCTGAGATAATGCGAAAAAAGCAATAAAAATGTATTCCATCATAATTCCTAAACCAAACATGCAAGATGTCTAAAAATGAATTAAGAAATGTATCTTCGTGAGTTTTACTAGAAACATTTTCTTTTGTAAGGTCTGTAAACACACAAGTTAATTTTTTTTTACTATTATGACGGTTTAACTGCCACGCTCAATATGTAACTCCTAAACTACACGTGAAAAATGGCTAATAATGCCTCAAATAATGCATTCTTGTGAGTTTTGCTCGAAACATATGCTTTTTTAAGGCTTGCAAACACAAAAAGTAGTTTTTTACTCAATATGACAGTAATGTTCTTGGAATCCTGAGATAATGCGAAAAAAGCAATAAAAATGCATTCAAACATAACTCCTAAACAACACATGCAAAATGGCTAATAAAGCCCAGAGACATGTATCTTTGTTAGTTTTACTAGAAAAATGATCTTTTGTAAGGTTTGCAAAGACACAAGTTAGTTTTTTTAATTCAATACGACAGTATAATTGTCATACAGAATATGAAAGTTATTTGAACATAACTCCAAACCAACTATGCAATCCGTCTAAAAAGGCCTGTGATACATGTGAGTTTTACTAGAAACAGTTTTTTTGTAAGGTTTGCAAATACAAAAATTAGGTTTTACTCACTAGGACAGTATACTGTCACATTTAATATGACAGTTTTTAAACATAACTCCTAAACAACACATGCGAAATTGCTAATAATGACTGGAGAAATGTATCTTTGTTAGTTTTACTAGAATAATGATCTTTTGTACGGTTTGCAAAGACACAAGTTGGTCGTTTTACTCAATATGACTACATATGAAAGTTATATAAACATTACTCCAAAATTCAAACATGCAATATGTCTAAAAATGCCTGTAATATTGAATCTATGTGACTTTTACCAGAATCAGGTATTTTGGTAAAGTTCACAAATACAAAAATTAGGTGTTACTCATAATGACAGTTTTACTGCCACATTCAATATGACAGTTATTTAAACATAACTCTTGAACCACACGTGTAAAATGGCTAATATTAACTGGAAAATGTATCTTTGTGAGTTTTACTGAAAAAAAATTTTTGTAAGGTTTGTAAAGACACAAGTTAGTTTTTTTTACTCAATATGACAGTATAACTGTCATACTAAATATGAAAGTTATGTAAACATAACTCCAAAAGCAAACATGCATTATGTCTAAAAATGCCTGTAATATTGAATCTATGTGAGTTTTACCAGAATCAGGTATTTTGGTAAGGTTTACAAATACAAAAATTATGTTTTACTCATAATGACAGTATAACTGCCACACACAATATGACAGTTTTGTCAAACATAACTCCTAAACCACAAATGCAAAATGGCTAATTGAGTTTAACTAGAATCAGTTGTTTTTGTAAGGTTTGCAAATACAATATATGGGTTTTTCTTAATATGACAGTATACTGTCACACTCAATCTGACAGTTATTTAAACATAACTCCTAAACCACACATGCAAAACGGCTAATAATGCCTGGAGAAATGTATCTTTGCGAATTTTACTAGAAAATATATATTTTGTAAGGTTTGCAAAGACACAAGTTAGTTGTTTCACTCAATATGACGGTATCATACTAAATCCAATTTGCTTCCGCTTATCCTAGGTCGGGTTGCAGGGGCAGCAGCCTAAGCAGAGAAGCCCAGACTTCCCTCTCCCCAGTCACTTTGTCCAGCTCTTCTCGGGGGATCCCGAGGCATTCCCAGGCCAGCCGGGAGACATAGTCTTCCAAATGTGTCCTGGGTCTTCCCCGTGGCCTCCTGCCGGTCGGACTTGCCCTAAACACCTCCTTAGGGAGGCGTTCGGGTGGCATCCTGAGCAGATACCCGAACCACCTCATCTGGCTCCTCTCAATGTGGAGGAGCAGCAGCTTTCCTCTGAGTTCCTCCCGGATGACAGAGCTTCTCACCCTATCTCTAGGGAGAGACCCGCCACCCGGCGGAGGAAACTCATTTCGGCCGCTTGTACCCGTGATCTTGTCCTTTCGGTCATAACCCAAAGCTCATGACCACAGGTGAATTGGGAACGTAGATCGACCGGTAAATTGAGAGCTTTGCCTTACGGCTCAGCTCCTTCTTCACCACAACGGATCGATACAGCGTCCTCATTACTGAAGATCCGCCTGTGGATCTCACGATCCACTGTTCCCTCACTCGTGAACAAGACTCCTAGGTTCTTGAACTCTTCCACTTGGGGCAAGATCTCCTCCCCAACCTGTAGATGGCACTCCACCCTTTTCCGGGCGAGAACCATGGACTCAGACTTGCAGGTGCTGATTCTCATCCCAGTCGCTTCACACTCGGCTGCGAACCGATCCAATGAGAGCTGAAGATCCTGGCCAGTTGAAGCCATCAGGACCACATTATCTGCAAAAAGCAGAGACCTAATCCTGCAGCCACCAAACCGGATCCCCTCAACACCATGACTGCGCCTAGAAATTCTGTCCATAAAAGTTATGAACAGAATCGGTGACAAAGGGCAGCCTTGGCGGAGTCCAACCCTCACTGGAAAGGGGTCCGACTTACTGCCGGCAATGCGGACCAAGCTCTGACACTGATCATACAGGGAGCGACCCGCCACAATCAGACAGTCCGATACCCCATACTCTCTGAGCACTCCCCACAGGACTTCCCGGGATACGGTCGAATGCCTTCTCAGTCCACAAAGCACATGTAGACTGGTTAGGCAAACTCCCATGCACACTCAAGGACCCTGCCGAGAATATAGAGGTGGTCTAGGGTTCCACGACCAGGACGAAAACCACACTGTTCGTCCTGGATCCGAGGTTCGACTATCCGGCGTAGCCTCCTCTCCAGTACACATGAAAAGACCTTACCGGGAAGGCTGAGGAGTGTGATCCATGATAGTTGGCACTCACCCTCTGGTTCCCCTTCTTAAAGAGAGGAACCACCACCCCGGTCTCCCAATCCAGAGGTACCGCCCCCAATGTCCACGCCATGTTGCAGAGTCTTGTCAACCAAGACAGCCCCCCAGCATCCAGAGCCTTAAGGATCTCATCCACCCCCGGGGCCTTGCCACAGAGGAGCTTTTTAACTACCTCAGCAACTTCAGCCCCAGAAATAGGAGAACCCACCACAGATTCCCCAGGTACTGCTTAATCATGTTGGTGGGATTGAGGAGGTCAACAGCCGCAGTAGAGGTCAGCAGCACACATTACACGGTGTTGACAGTAAACTGCTCTCCTCCCCCCAGATAGGCTCTTTCTTCAGTTTGACGGCTTCCCTCACTGCTGGTGTCCACCAGCGGGTTCTAAGATTACCGCCACGACATGCACCAAACACCTTGAGGCCACAGCTCCAATCAGCCGCCTCGACAAGAGAGGCACGGAAAATGGTCCAGCACCTCCCTCGTGACATGTTCAAAGTTCTTCCGGAGCTCTCTCTGACAGGAGACTCTGCTAGGCGTTCCCAGCAGACCCTCACAATGCATTTGGGCCTGCCAGGTCTGTCCGGCATCCTCCCCCACCATCGGAGCCAGCTCACCACCAGGTGGTGATTGTTAGAAAGCTCTGCCCCTCTCTTCACCCGAGTGTCCAAAACATGAGGCCGCAAATCGGATGACACAACTACAAAGTCAATCATTGAACTGCGGCCGAGAGTGTCCTGGTGCCAAGTGCACATATGGACACCCTTATGTTTGAACATTGTGTTTGTTATGTACAATCCGTGACAAGTACAAAAGTCCAATAACAAAGCACCACTTGGGTTCAGATTTGGGTGGCCATTTTTCCCAATCACGCCTCTCCAGGTTTCACTGTCGTTGCCAACATGAGCGTTGAAGTCCCCCAGCAGAACAAGGGAATCACCCGAGGGAGAACTATTCAGTACTCCCGCAAAAGGAATCCAAAAAGAGTGGCTACTCTGAGTTGCTGTTTAGTGCGTAAACACAAACAACAGTCAGGACCCGTCCCCCAACCCGAAGGCGGAGGGAAGCTACCATCTTGTCTACTGGTTAAACCAGTAGACAAGATGGTCTATTCTTGTTGCCCCCCAGGCTGTGAGCCGGGGGCAACAAGAATTACCCCCCCAGCCTCTCATTGCTTGCAACGCCGGAGTGGAAGAGAGTCCAGCCCCTTTTGAGAGAGCAAGTTCCAGAGCTCTTGCTGTGCGTCGAAGTGAGTCCAACTATATCTAGCTGGAACTTCTCCACCTCGCGCACCAGCTCAGGCTCCTTCCCTCCCAGCGAGGTGATGTTCCACGTCCCAAGAGCTAGCTTATGTAGCCGATGATCGGACCGCCAAGTGCCCTGCCTTCGGCTGCCGCCCAGCTCACACTGCACACGACCTCTTTGACCCAGCCCACATTGCCTCTTTGAGCTGAGCCCGGCCGTGCCCCACCTCTGGGCCTGGCTCCACAGGGGAGCCACCGTGACCGGCGTCCGGGCGAGGAAAAATCTAGTTCCTCGATTTGTACTTTTCATAAATGTCTTTGAGCTGCTCTTTGTCTGATCCCTCACCTAGGACCTGTTTTTCTTGGGAGACCCCACCAGGGGGATAGAAACCCCCGGACAACATAGCTCCTAGAATCATTGGGACACGCAAACTCCTTAAGGTGGCAGCTCAGAAAGGATATTATATAAACACATCCAATAATTCTTGTTGCCCCCCGGCTCACAGCCTGGGGGGCATAGGTTTAGGAGTTATGTTTAAATAAATGTCATATTGAGTGTGGCAGTTATACTGTCATTATGTGTAAAACCTAATTTTTGTATTATGTGTAAAACCAATTTTTGTATTTGAAAACCTTACAAAAACAACGGATTCTAATAAAACTCACATAGATTCAATATTACAGGCATTTTTAGACATTTTGCATGTTTGGTCTAGGAGTTGTGTTTGAATAAATTTGTATTGCTTATTTCGCATTATCTCAGGATTCTAAGAACATTACAGTCTTATGGAATAAAAAAATACTTTTTGTTTTTACAAACCTTACAAAATATTTGTTTTCTAGTAAAACTCACAAAGATACATTTCTCCAGGCAATATTAGCCATTTTGCATGAGTGGCTTAGGAGTTATGTTTAAATAACTGTCATATTGACTGTGACTGTATACTGTCTTAGTGAGTCAAACTCAATTTTTGTATTTGCAAACCTTACAAAAACAACTGATTCTAGTAAAACTCACATGGATTCAATATTACAGGCATATTTAGACATTTTGGTTCCGGAATTATGATGGAATACATTTTTATTCCTTTTTTCGCATTATCTCAGGATTTTAAGAACATTACTGTCATATTGAGTAAAAAAACTACTTTTTTTGTTTGCAAGTCTTCAAAAAGCATATGTTTTGAGTAATCTCACGAGAATGCATTATTTCAGGCATTATTAGCAATTTTTCATGTGTAGGAGTTATGTTTAAATAACTGTCATATTGAGTGTGGCAGTATACTGTCAAAGTGAGTAAAACCTAATTTTTGTATTTGCAAACCTTACAAAAATTAACTGATTCTAGTAAAACTCACATGGATTCAATATTACAGGCATTTTTACACATTTTGCATGTTTGGTTTACTTTGAGCTCCCCCCGGATGGCAGAGCTTCTCACCCTATCTCTAAGGGAGAGCCCCGCCACCCGGCGGAGGAAACTCATTTCGGCCGCTTGTACCCGTGATCTTGTCCTTTCGGTCATAACCCAAAGCTCATGACCATAGGTGAAGATGGGAACGTAGATCGACCGGTCAATTGAGAGCTTTGCTTTCCGGCTCAGCTCCTTCTTCACCACAACGGCTCGATACAGCGTCCGCATTACTGAAGACCTCGCACCTGTCGATCTCACAATCCACTCTTCCCTCACTCGTGAACAAGACTCCGAGGTACTTGAACTCCTCCACTTGGGGCAGGGTCTCCTCCGCAACCCGGAGATGGCACTCCACCCTTTTCCGGGCGAGCACCATGGACTCGGACTTGGAGGTGCTGATTCTCATCCCAGTCGCTTCACACTCGGCTGCGAACCGATTCAGTGAGAGCTGAAGATCCTGGCCAGATGAAGCCATCATCTGCAAAATACAGCGACCTAATCCTGCAGCCACCAAACCGGATCCCCTCAACGCCTTGACTGCGCCTAGAAATTCTGTCCAGAATCGGTGACAAAGGGCAGCCTTAGCGAAGTCCAACAGTCACTGGAATCGTGTCCGACTTACTGCCGGCAATGCGGACCAAGCTCTGACACTGATCATACAGGGAGCGGACCGCCACAATCAGACAGACCGATACCCCATACTCTCTGAGCACTCCCCACAGGACTTCCCGAGGGACACGGTCGAATGCCTTCTCCAAGTCCACAAAGCACATGTAGACTGGTTGGGCAAACTCCCATGCACCCTCAAGGACCCTGCCGAGAGTATAGAGCTGGTCCACAGTTCCACGACCAGGACGAAAACTACACTGTTCCTCCTGAATCTGAGGTTCGACTATCCGGCGTAGCCTCTCTCCAGTACACCTGAATAGACCTTACCGGGAAAGCTGAGGATTTTTATTCCACGATAGTTAGAACACACCCTCCAGTTCCCTTTTTTAAAGAGAGGAACCACCACCCCGCCCCCGATCTCCACGCGATGCTGCAGTCTTGTCAACCAAGACAGCACCACAGCATCCAGAGCCTTAAGGAACTCCGGGCGTAGCTCATCTAAAAAGCTCATCTAAAAAGCTCCTCGGTGGCCTTGCCACCGAGGAGCTTTTTAACTACCTCAGCATCCTCAGCCCCAGAAACAGGAGAGCCCACCACAGATGCCCCAGGCACTGCTTCCTCATAGGAAGACGTGTTGGTGGGATTGAGGAGGTCTTCGAAGTATTCCCTCCACCGATCCACAACATCCGCAGTCGAGGTCAGCAGAACACCATCCTCACCATAGTGCACTGAGTGCACTGCGTCCCCTTCCTGAGGCGGCGGATGGTGGTCCAGAATCGCTTCGAAGCCGTCCGGAAGTCATTTTCCATGGCTTCCCCGAACTCCTCCCATGTCCGAGTTTTTGCCTCCGCGACCGCTGAAGCCGCACACCGCTTGGCCTGTCGGTACCTGTCCACTGCCTCAGGAGTCCTATGAGCCAAAAGAACCCGATAGGACTCCTTCTTCAGCTTGACGGCATCCCTCACCGCCGGTGTCCACCAACGGGTTCTAGGATTACCGCCACGACAGGCACCAACTACCTTGCGGCCACAGCTCCAATCAGCCGCCTCGACAATAGAGGTGCGCAACATGGTCCACTCGGACTCAATGTCCAGCACCTCCCTCGTGACATGTTCAAAGTTCTTCCGGAGGTGGGAATTGAAACTCTCTCTGACAGGAGACTCTGCCAGACGTTCCCAGCAAACCCTCACAATGCGTTTGGGCCTGCCAGGTCTGTACGGCATCCTCCCCCACCATCGCAGCCAACTCACCACCAGTTGGTGATCGGTAGAAAGCTCCGCCCCTCTCTTCACCCGAGTGTCCAAAACATGAGACCGCAAATCTGATGACACAACTACAAAGTCGATCATGGAACTGCGGCCTAGGGTGTCCTGGTGCCAAGTGCACATATGGACACCCTTATGCTTGAACATGGTGTTCGTTATGGACAATCCGTGACGGGCACAAAAGTCCAATAACAAAACACCACTCGGGTTCAGATCCGGGCGGCCATTCTTCCCAATCACGCCTCTCCAGGTTTCACTGTCATTGCCAACATGAGCGTTGAAGTCCCCCAGTAGAATGAGGGAATCACCCGGGGGGGCACTTTCAAGTACTCCCTCAAGTGAATCCAAAAAGGGTGGGTACTCTGAGCTGCTGTTTGGCGCGTAAGCGCAAACAACAGTCAGGACCCGTCTCCCCACCCGAAGGCGGGGGTAAGCTACCCTCTCGTCCACTGGGTTGAACTCCAACGTGCAGGCTCTGAGCAGGGGGTGCAACAAGAATTTCCACCCCAGCCCGTCGCCTCTCACTGCTGGCAACGGCAGAGTGGAAGAAAGTCTAGCCCCGCTCGAGAGAACTGGTTCCAGAGCCTTTGCTGTGCGTCGAAGTGAGTCCGACTATATCTAGCCGGAACTTCTCCACATCGCACACTAGCTCAGGGTCCCTCCCCCCCAGCGAGGTGACGTTCCACGTCCCAAGAGCTAACTTCTGTTGCCGAGGATCGGACCACCAAGTGCCCCGCCTTCGGCTGCCGCCCAGCTCACATTGCACCCGACCTCTCTGGCCACTGCTATGGGTGGTGAGCCCATTGGAGGGGGTACCCATGTTGCCTCTTCGGGCTGTGCCCGGCCGGGCCCAATGGGGACAGGCCCGGCACCAGGTGCTCGCCATCGTGCCCCAACTCCGGGCCTGGCTCCAGTTGGTGGCCCCGATGACCTGCGTCCTGGCGAGGGAAATCTGAGTCTCGGTTCTTGTATTTCCATAGAAGTCTTCAATATATAAACATAACTCCAAAAAAACATGCAATATGTGTAAACATACCTGTAATATTGAATTCATGTGAGTTTTACTAGAATCAGTTGTTTTTGTAAGGTTTGCAAATACAAAAATTAGGTTTTACTCTCTATGACAGTATACAGTCAAAATGACAGTTATTTAAACATAACTCCTAAACAACACATGCAAAAAGCCTGGAGAAATGTACCTGGGAGTTTTACTGGAAAAAATATTTTGTAAGGTTTGCAAAGACACAAGTTTTTTTATTTTATTTAATATGACAGTATAACTGTTATAACAGTTATTTTAACCAAAACTCCTAAACCACACATGAAAAATGGCTAATAATGCCTGAAATAATGCATCCTTGTGAGTTTTACTCGAAACATATGTTTTTTAAGGCTTGCAAGCACAAAAAGTAGTTTTTAACTCAATATGACAGTAATGTTCTTAAAATTCTGAGATAATGCGTAAAAAGCAATACAAATGTATTCCATCATAATTCCTAAACCAAACATGCAAAATGTGTAAAATTGCCTTTAATATTTAATCCATGTGAGTTTTAATAGAATTAGTTGCGTTTGTTAGGTTTGCAAATTCAAAAATTAGGTTTTACTCACTATGACAGTGTCACACTCAATATGACAGTTATTTAAACATAACTCCTAAACCACACATGAACAGTGGCTAATAATGTCTGAAATAATGCATCCTTGTGAGTGTTACTCGAAACATATCCTTTTTTAAGGCTTGCAAACAAAAAAAGTATTTTTTACTCAATATGACAGTAATGTTCTTAAAATCCTGAGATAATGCAAAAAAAAGCAATACAAATGTATTCCATCATAAATCCTAAACCAAACATGCAAAATGTGTAAAAATGCCTGTAATATTGAATTCATGTGATTTTTACTAGAATCAGTTGTTTTTGTAAGGTTTGCAAATACAAAAATTAGGTTTTACTCACTTTGACAGTATAATGTCACACTCAATATGACAGTTATTTAAACATAACTCCTACACATGAAAAATGGCGAATAATGCCTGAAAAAATGCATTTTTGGAAGTTTTACTCGAAACATATGCTTTTTTAAGGCTTGCAAACACAAAAAGTAGTTTTTCACTCAATATGACAATAATGTTCTTAAAATCCTGAGATTATGCGAAAAAAGCAATAAAAATGTATTCCATCACAATTCCTAAACCAAACATGCAAAATGTGTAAAAATGCCTTTAATATTGAATCCATGTGAGTTTTACTAGAATCAGTTGTGTTTGTAAGGTTTGCAAATACAAAAATTAGGTTTTATCACTATGACAGTCTCTGTCAGGGCTTGGTAAAAGGATTGGACTCAGATGCAGAGTAGAGAACTTGACAGGCTTTTATTTTGGCATCTTCCTTTCACCTCCAAAGTCAAGGAATACAATACTATAATTAACCAAAAAACTACTTGATGAAAAAAGGTTCCAAAAAATAGGAACAACTGAAAATCACTCCGAACGGAGGAAAACACAAAACCAAAGACGAACTAATAATTGGCGCAGTAAATGCTATAAAATGTATAAACAAAAAACGCTCCAACGGGAGGAATAAACAACAGCTATGAAAAATTCTACACTATCTTATTTAATAAAGTTTAACAAAAATAGTCACTCAAAAATTGAGGAATTTAACTAATAACTTACCACTTCGGCTGAATAAAGTCAATAACAAAAAATCACTCTGCTAAGGAGGAAAAAGGAAAACTCAAAATAGCCACGAAGGGATTCAAGAACATGGAACATAGACTGGATACAAGGCAAGGCATGGACATGGACGTAGACGCTGGAAAGTACGAATGAACGAGACAATCTGGCACAGAACAAATGGAGGAGTGGGCTTATAAGACACATGAGGGTAATAGGGAACAGGTGGAAACAATCAGGGAACAGGGATGACGTCAGACTGATGACACAGAAGGAAGGGCAAGTGACCTGAAACGAGAGGAGAGTTACTTTTCAAAGTAAAATATGCAAATCACAAGACAGAAAAAACCAAGACAAGACATCGCTCACCACGGTGTGACAGTACCCCCCCTTTTAGGGCCGACTCCTGACGGCCCAGACTGTCCAGGATGGTCCCTATAAAAGTCTTCAATGAGGGTGGAGTCCATAATATGACGAGAAGGCACCCACTGTCTCTCCTCCGGTCCATACCCCTCCCAGTCTACCAAGTACTGTCTGCCCCTGCCCCGACTGCGAACTGCCACCAACTTCTTGACCTTGTAGACAATACAATACTATAATTAACTCAATCATCTCGGGTGGTGGAGGGGACGTGATGGCCGGAACCAGCGGGCTCTCTTTGGCAGGCTATACTCGACTGACGTGGAAGGTCGGGTGTACACGCAGGGACCGAGGCAGACGGAGTCGTACTGCTGCGGGCCCGATGATTTTGGTAATGGGATATGGACCTATGAACCGTGGTGCTAGTTTCTTAGAGGGCACTTTGAGCCGCATGCCCCTGCATACCTTCTGCCCTGGCCGATATGCAGGGGCGGGTCGCCTCTTGCGATCCGCTGCCTTCTTCACTCGGTCTCCTTGTTGAATTAACACCTGACGAGCTGCTGCCCAGATGCGTCGGCAGCGTCGGACCATGGCATGTGCAGAGGGAACCGACACTTCCAGCTCATTGTCTGGAAAGACTGGAGGTTGAAAACCATAAGCACTTTTAAAAGGAGAAAACCCTGTGGCAGATGTAGGTAACAAATTGTGCGCATACTCGACCCAGACCAGGTGTTTGCTCCATGTAGGAGGATTTCGGGACAACAGGCACCGGAGGAAGTTTTCCAGTTGTTGATTGAGGCGTTCGGTCTGGCCGTTGGCCTCCGGGTGATAACCTGAGGTCAGGCTGGCCTTCGCTCCGATTAGCCTGCAGAACTCCCTCCAAAACCGTGACACAAATTGGGGCCCCCGGTCGGAGACAATGTCTTTAGGGAAGCCGTGAATCTTGAAAACATGGTTCATCATGATTTCAGCTGTCTCCTTGGCGGAGGGCAGCTTAGGCAAGGCAATGAATCTCACCATTTTGGTGAAACGGTCCACCACCGTGAGGACGGTGGTGTTACCTTGAGAGACCGGGAGCCCCGTGACGAAGTCTATGGAGATGTCGGACCACGGTCTGGAGGGAATGGGTAGGGGCTGCAGAAGGCCCATACGGGCTCCAGAGGACGTCTTGTTTCGAGCGCAGACCGAACATGCCTCCACGTACTCACGTACCTCCGGCTCCATGGATGGCCACCAAAACCGCCGGGAGATGACGAATATTGTTCTCCGAACTCCCGGGTGGCATGAAAGCAGGGAGGTGTGAGCCCAGTGGATCACCTGTGGGCGCAACTCAACCGGGACAAACAGGCGATTATCTGGGCACCCACTAGGTGGCGGGACTCCACCATTTGCCTGCTTCACCTCATCTTCTATTTGCCAGGTGACTACTCCAACCACACGGGTAAGTGGAAGGATAGTTTCAGGTTCCTTGGCAACAGGCTCGGGGTCGAACAGTCGAGACAGGACGTCTGGCTTGACGTTTCGGGACCCCGGCCTGTAAGAGAGAGAAAAAGAGAAGCGGTTAAAAAAGAGCGCCCACCTGGCCTGGCGAGAATTAAGTCTTTTAGCCTTTTTGATATACTCAAGATTTTTATGGTCAGTCCAGACAATGAACGGGAAACTGGCCCCCTCTAGCCAGTGCCTCCACTCCTCCAGAGCGATTTTGACCACCAACAACTCCCGGTTACCGACATCATAATTCCTCTCCGCTTTGGACAGACGTCTTGACAGGAAGGCGCAGGGATGCATTTTACCATCCTTCTCCGAGCGTTGGGAGAGGATGGCTCCGATACCTTGGTTGGAGGCATCCACCTCTACCACAAACTGGCGTTGGGGATCTGGCATGGTGAGGATAGGAGCTGAAGTAAAGCGATCCTTGAGGTTCTGGAACGCCTTTTCAGCCTCTGGAGACCAGCGGAACTGCACCTGCGTGGAAGTGAGAGCATGGAGAGGGGCAGCTATTGTGCTAAAATCTCTGATAAATCGTCTATAAAAATTAGCAAACCCCAAGAACTCTTGAACCCTCTTCCGGCTATCAGGAGTGGGCCAGTCGGCTACGGCGCTAACTTTAGCCGGGTCCATCTTAACTCCTCCAGGAGCTACTATAAAGCCCAAGAAGGAGATAGTATTGGCATGAAACTCACTCTTTTCGGCTTTTACAAATAGCTGGTTCTCCCGTAGCCTTTTAAGTACCTTGGTCACGTGGACCTTCTGAGTCTCAATGTCTGTCGAATAAATTAAAATGTCATCAAGGTACACATATACAAAATGGTCTAGAAAGTCTCTTAGCACATCATTTATCATGGCTTGAAATACAGCATGAGCATTAGGGAGTCCAAATGGCATGACCAGATACTCATAGGGTCCACTGGGAGTGTTAAAACCAGTTTTCCACTCATCCCCCTCCCTTATGCGGATGAGATGATAGGCATTACGAAGGTCAAGTGTAGTAAATACCTTGGCTTGCTGGAGTTGGTCAAACACAGAGTTCATGAGAGGGAGTGGGTATCGGTTTTTGATGGTGATGTCGTTTAGTGGGCTGTAGTCAATGCAGGGTCTCAGGGTACCATCCTTTTTGTCCACGAAGAAGAATCCGGCACCCGCCGGTGATGAGGAGGGGCGGATCAGTCCTGCTCTTAATGAGTCTGTCAGGTACTCCTTCATGGCCGCCCTCTCAGGACCGGAGACTGAGTACAGGCGGCCTTTGGGAATGGTGGATCCTGGGATCAAGTTAATGGCACAGTCATATGGGCGGTGTGGAGGAAGAGACATGGCTTTAGTCTTGCTGAAGACCTCTCGTAGCTGGTGGTAACATGGGGGCACCAAATTCAGGTCCGGGTATTCCGATTCTGTGGCGGGGTCTGTAGAAAACAAATTGAGTTGTGCTACACTGGTGAAACACTCATGTACACAGTCCTTCCCCCATGTTTTAATTTCACCTGACCTCCAGTCTATATGGGGGTTGTGGTGAAAAAGCCACGGTTGTCCCAAAATCAAAGTGTGCAAGGAGGTTTTGAACAGATATAAGCAAATCTTTTCTTCATGGTCCTTTATGCATATGCGAATGGGTTCTGTGGTGTGGGTAATAGTAAACAATTCCTTACCATCCAGAGCTCTAGCTCTAATGGGTCGAGGTAATGGCTCAGACTTGACACCTAATTTTTCAGCCAGACCCCAGTCCATTAAACTTTCATCTGCCCCTGAGTCATTAAGTGCCCCAATGTCTGTGACAGTGTGATGTTTTACCTTGATTTTAGTGAGGGTCCGCGTAATGGGAGTAGAAGCAGTTATTTTACTCACTCCTATGGGTCGTTTCACTGGACAGGTGGCGACGAGGTGGCCCGGCTCCCCGCAGTAAAAACACCGCCCTTCACGTTGTCGTCTCTGGCGTTCCTCCTGCGTCAGCCGTGCTCTCCCCAGCTGCATGGGATCCTCACCTTCCTCCGGGGGAACAGGATGACTCGGTGCGGGGAAAGCGGGGTAGCAAGCCGGTCCGTAAGGTGTCGCTCCTCCCGTGGTTGTGGTCCTTACGCTCCGATGTCGCCTGAGTTGAGTGAGCCTGTTGTCAGTGCGGATGGCGAGCGCGATAAGCTCGTCCAACCCGGCAGGTAAATCTAAAGGAATGAGCAGATCCTGAATAGGTGCGGCCAGTCCTTTCAAAAAAGTGTCATAGTGTAGTTCCACCCGCTCTCCGCCGATAGCGTGCGGAACCGGATGGCGTAATCACACACAGAGTCTCGACCTTGCCTCAGTCTGCTTAGCTCCTGTGCTTTCTCCCGGTCATCTGTGACCGGATCAAAAGTCATTTTAAGGGCTGTCTGGAAGTCTGTGAGAGAGCTGCAAATAGCCGCCCCACTCGGCGGAAGCCCAGGCCTTGGCTCTACCCGTCAGATGAGAAATCATGAAAGCGATTTTCGCTCGCTCCGTGGGGAAGGCGTGAGGAGTGAATTCAAAATGAATAGAACAATCGATTATGAAGGCTTTGCATTGTCCAGTTTCGCCTGAATAGGTGGGGGTGCCAACTTACTTCCGGCTCCGGCTGATGACGTAGGTGGTGGGGAAGCAGGTACGGGAGCCGGTGCGGGGGGTTGCGGAAGTCGCAAGACCATCTCCTGTAGCTGGGAGGTAAGGCGACCCATATGTTCGGCCATCGCCTTCTGAAACTCCTCTTGGCGTGAGAGGCGGGCTTCCTGATCTTGTATGGCCGCAGAAAACTGTCCCTTCTCTGCTGGGTCCATACTGGCCAGATTGTAATGTCAGGGCTTGGTAAAAGGATTGGACTCAGATGCAGAGTAGGGAACTCGACAGGCTTTTATTTTGGCAGCTTCCTTTCACCTCCAAAGTCAAGGAATACATGGTTCATTATAGTATTCTATAATGAACCAAAAAACTACTCGATGAAAAAAGGTTCCAAAAAATAGGAACAACTGAAAATCATTCCGAACGGAGGAAAACACAAAACTAAAGACGAACTAATAATTGGCGCAGTAAATGCTATAAAATGTATAAACAAAAAACGCTCCAACGGGAGGAATAAACAACAGCTATGAAAAATTCTACACTATCTTATTTAATAAAGTTTAACAAAAATAGTCACTCAAAAATTTAGGAATTTAACTAATAACTTACCACTTCGGCTGAATAAAGTCAATAACAAAAAATCACTCTGCTGAGGAGGAAAAAGGAAAACTCAAAATAGCCACGAAGGGATTCAAGAACATGGAACATAGACTGGATACAAGGCAAGGCATGGACATGGACGTAGACGCTGGAAAGTACGAATGAACGAGACAATCTGGCACAGAACAAACGGAGGAGTGGGCTTATAAGACACATGAAGGTACACTGAAAAAAGTGACTTTTTGGTGCTGTAAACTCTATTAGAGTACCTGTCATAATTTATACCTAATATTTTTAACATTCAGTAAGAACTAGAGTTTTTTAAGTAAAATTAAACCTTTTAATTAACGTAATACATGAATTATGGGGGAAGAGTAAGTTTTACTTATGTTTCCTCATACTATTTAAATGTTTAATAGTTGTACGTACATAAACCTAAAAATATTACATAAACTTTACTCTGAAAATCTAGTGTTTTGAAACGCATGCACGACGACGCATGCGCACAGCACAACAGGCTCTGGCCGACTGGCTCTGCTCCGGCGGTTAGGATCACTTCACAGAGCACTGCAAGGTGTAGCGCGCGCAAGTCATTCCACAGGTAAGTTATTACGTTCTGTTTTAAATTTTTGATAATATACGTCTGCATGTAGTTTGACGCAAGATATGTAACTGCTCATAAGTTAATTAAGTTAAGTTAAGTAAGTAAGTTAAGTAAAAAAGTTAGCATAACGCTATAGCGTTATGCTAACTTTTGTATACATACAAATACATACATATTTATATACAAATACATATAAATGTATACATTGGTCCGTGCTGGCCTGTAGTGGGAGGGCTGCAGTTTTTCCTGATAAAAACTAAAGTTAACTAATATAAAGTTAGGATATTAAAAAACCACCAACCTAACGGTAAAACTTTTATCAACTGACGTCAACATAGTAGAACATGGTATTGTTCTCTGTAAAACTTTTGGCGGCGACACTGAAGTAACGTTAACGTTAGTGAATTAATGTTAATTAATGTGCATTGGGAATGAGGGGGCGATACTGCTGAATGATTGGGAGAAATGCCCCAAATAGGTTTTTAAAACACACATTTACTGACAGAAGCGCCAGAGGTCTTTGAGAGCATCAGCTTGCGATTACAAAGAGACTTCGCTGGCAGTTTTCTTTCTTTTCTTTTTTTTTGACAAGAAGCTAGTTATCGGTGTGAAGCCCACAGCAACATGTTTTTGTAATTCAATGAAAGAATGGATTGTTCATTACAACTTCTACTCGCAAATAAATCTGTCATGTGTTAATTGTTTTATTTAGTTAGACAAAACAAAATGTTCATTAATGTTTATGATGTAGTTTATTTCTTATTAAAATATTTTTCCATCAACAGGAAGCAAATCAGAACAGAACATTATTCTCATAATTCAGGCAAGTAGAAAGTAATGTATGCATTATATTGCTTTGTTATTTTCCCTTATTCATCCATCATAATGTAATATTAAAATTGTGGCTGAATATTTTAGACCATTGTTTTAATACCACAAATTGTGTCTTTTCATTTTCAGGGTGCCCTTTGGAGGAGCCAGTGGACTTTGTGGACAGTTGGAGTTGAGGGCTAGGGAGAGGAGGTCGAGGAGAAATTCATCAGGGAGAAAGAGTAGGCCTCTTGTGGTATGAGATGGTCGTGCAAACGATGCAATTTTAGGTCATTAAAACGTTTAGAGCTTATAAAACATTATAGATTGAAGCATCCAAACACTATTCAAGGCCGATCACTACCCTGCTTGTACTCAGATTGTCCTTGTTTATTTAAAAGTTGGGGGGCACTTCATGCACATATGTCTAGAAATCATACACAGACTCAATAGTTAGGGCAGATAGTTTCATTTTCGTGTCTTGTATGTAATTCATCTAGTTTTAACACAGAGAAACAATATTTGGAACACCTCCAGGCATGTGATTTTTCCGTCTAAAGTCGGAATTCCGTCTTTTTTAATCTCGGGAAGAAAAAAAAAAAAATCTCCCGTTTTTCCGTTTTTTTTCCGACCCTAAATCAAGATTCGAGACGTAGTTTATATTACGCCGTAGTTGATTGGTCGATATGTTCCTTGTGACCAATCAGGACATCTGTTATGAATGATGACGTTAATAACGTCATCATTCATAATGGTTATTACAGCCATTTTCCATATGTAAACGATGTCGGTTCTCGAGAGAAAGGATGCTTTACGAGTAAAAGAAATTGATAAACATGTCAAAAATAAGTTTCGATGGGACTGGATGGAAAGGGAAATCACTGATACTGTTGGGAAGAAGAAAGTTACGACTTTGTTCGGTGATTTTATTCGGAAAATCGATCGTCCCAGAAAAGTTTTGTGCACGTGGTGTCATGATAATATTGACTATGGATCACGAGGTTTCAAGGCTTTGGAAGTACATGCGAAATGCCAAAAACATATGAAACAACTTGAAGCAAGGAAAACCAACTTTTCACTAGCTGGTACTTTTGGATGTCAACCGAAAGTGAGCAAACCTTACGGACTTCATCTTTTGTTTACATCGACAACTGCCGTAGACATGGAGAGGAAAGATCCACCCACTTCAGTTGCAGACAGGGTTGTTAATAATGAGGTAAGCTAAAAAATATTTGCTTGCGAAATACGCATGTTTGTTTTAAATATTAACAAATTATTGCTTGGCGAAATATAAATGGGTTTTTCTAAAAATAAAAAGCCACGTGAAAATATATTATGAAATTACAGAAATTCAAAGAGTCGGATTATTGATTCCAGTTAACAATTTATTTGAAATAAATTTGCATATAATACTATTTTGTACTATTAAGTTCTTATGTAGTCTGTTGAAACTATTGTCAGTGGTGTAACAATCTTGAAGGTAAATATTTTCACACTTGTTTCATGCAATATGTCAGTGTCCTCACATTATTATTATTTCCTATTTTCAAATATGAATAAACAATACTAAACATGTTTAATTATTTTCATAAATGTATATCCTATTTTGGCGAAAAGAATGAAATGTTTACATTACATTACATGAACTGAAGTAATGTGGTAGTACTGTAAATAAACTGTAGATAATAACACTGATCAATGTGACACCTGTGGATATGAAATGAACACAAGATGTAAATATTAGTGACTAAATACTGTTGGGACTGAACCATATACAGTGATTCATTAGGATAATTGGGTTATGTATGTTCTATTAATGATGTTTTCATGTCTTTAAACACTAAAATATTTTCTTCAAATGGTGCTGTCTTTGTTAATTTTAGCATGTTAAATTGGTGAAAAACCAGGAGCTTGGACCCTGGACCTGGCTGGGGGCCTTCGTCCCCCAGACCCCCGGAACTTTTTTCAGTCTTTTTCATTGTGGTCAAATCACATGCCTGCACCTCGGGACTCATTTGAAAAAGCAAGAAACTGTTAATTGTGTTTTTAAAGATTGTGACTACAGTACGAATATATATTCAACTTTTGCTTCACATAAAAGTAGGAAGCACAATCCTCACTGCATTGAAGATTTTAAAAAATACTGTATTCCAGACACATTCAAGTCAGGCAAGTGAGGTAACAGAGGGTAGTAGTTTGATTGAAAGTGAAGTTACTTCTGATGAAACATTTGTCCAAGAGGGTGAAGATTTAGTCCAGGCTATTGTTGATGAGCTTGGTTCCTTATTGCTTAAACTAGACTGTATATTCAATGTGCCTAGAAGATGTATAGATGAGATTGTAGAGGAGCTTCAATTTATTACTTGTTCAGCATCTGCACCTGTTATTAAAAATATTGTCCATAGTACATTACAAAACCATGTGATCACCACTGTTGAAGAAGTGGTGATCACAGATTTAGTAAAAAGCCTTTGCCAGTTAAATCCTCTTAGTGTAGCCTTTAGTGGAGAAGGCCCTCTTGGCACGGCATACAAGAGAAATAGTTATTTAAAAGAACATTTCTCTATTGTTGAACCTGTTGAGTATATACTATTATATACATTATTATCATTTATATATATATATATATATATATATATATATATATATATATATATATATATATATATATATATATATACACACACACACACAGGTATATACAGTATGTACTGTATATACCTATATATATATATATATATATATATATATATATATATATATATATATATATATATATATATATATATATATATATATATATATATATATATACATATATTCATATAGCCCCTCATCCCTGTTGATGGTGGTGGCCCCTCGCTTCCTTTGTGTCATTTGTGTCTTTTGTTGCTTAAAGTTGTGCCGCGACTTCATATTACTGTGCTGTGTTGTTTGTCTTTGTTGTGGATTTTGCAATCGTGCTGTACCTGAAATTTTTTGTCGTAATTATTGATGTTGTCTTGTGGTGTTTGTGTTTGTGGAAGCATCATTTACACAGGGTGCCATGTATAGTTTGATGGAAAAGGAGAACAATGCACAGAGCGATCACGGAAGCAGTCCCTCTTTACATCCCAACCTGGACTGCTCACACACACGTGCTGCAAAACTCCTGTCGAAATATAATGGATTTAATCATCAATATATCAACATTGCAACGTGCAATGCTACATTTTGGCTTACAGAAGTATCGTATTCAAGACAGAAGTATTGTCTTCCAGAGGATGCTCCTAATTTACCGTATGTTTCGGAGTGTAAGTCGCTCCGGAGTATAAGTCGCACCGGCCAAAAATGCATAATAAAGAAGGAAAAAAACATATATAAGTCGCATTTTTTGGGGAAATGTATTTGATAAAAGCCAACACCAAGAATAGACATTTGAAAGACAATTTAAAATAAATAAAGAATAGTGAACAACAGGCTGAATAAGTGTACGTTATATGAGGCATAAATAACCAACTGAGAACGTGCCTGGTATGTTAATGTAACATATTATGGTAAGAGTCATTCAAATAACTATAACATATAGAACATGCTATACGTTTACCAAACAATCTGTCACTCCTAATCGATAAATCCCATGAAATCTTATACGTATAGTATCTTACGTGAATGAGCTAAAAAATATTATTTGATATTTTACGGTAATGTGTTAATAATTTCACACATAAGTCGCTCCTGAGTATAAGTCGCACCCCCGGCCAAACTATGAAAAAAAAACGCGACTTATAGCCCGAAAAATACGGTACTTGAAAACCAATCGTTACACTCCCAAAAATTATCCTTGAAACTAACGTCTTCCTCAAACCAGTGGTTGCCAACATCTTACCATGGAGGGCCCCATACTTAAAAAGTATGTATTTTGTACAGAACCCAAAACCAGTGAAGTTGTCACGTTGTGTGAATGGTAAATAAAAACAGAATACGATGATTTGCAAATCCTTTTCAACTTATATTCAATTGAGTAGACTGCAAAGAGAAGATATTTAATGTTCGAACTGGTAAACTTTGTTAGTTTTTGCAAATATTAGCTCATTTGGAGTTTGATGCCTGCAACATGCTTCAAAAAAGCTGGCACAAGTGGCAAAAAAGACTGATAAAGTTGAGGAATGCTCATCAAACACTTATTTGGAACATCCCACAGGTGAACAGGCTAATTGGGAACAGGTGGGTGCCATTATTGGGTATAAAAGTAGATTCCATGAAATTCTCAGTC